>NC_046188.1:31965000-32265000 GCF_011004875.1 Balearica regulorum gibbericeps
TGTTTTCCTGTTACTTAGGAAAATAACATACTTTTCTCCATTCCTAAAATTTCAATTAAATGGATGGATGGATGGATGGATGGATGGATGGATGGATGGATGGAT
Source organism: Balearica regulorum gibbericeps (assembly GCF_011004875.1). Taxonomy (NCBI): domain Eukaryota; kingdom Metazoa; phylum Chordata; class Aves; order Gruiformes; family Gruidae; genus Balearica; species Balearica regulorum. The sequence goes on from NC_046188.1 coordinate 31,965,106, forward strand.
GAATGAATGAATATTTTTTAATGTTCTGTTGAAAGGCAATGGATTTAGTACAAATATGGGAGTATAATACATTTAAAAAATATTTTGGTTTTGAGATTTAGTTCTTTTTGGTATTCTGGTTAATGCAATAACAGATGTTCAAGCAAAATTGTTTATTTAGAAACCTGATGTAAGACACTGTGAAACAAAAATGTGGAAAAAAGAATGAACAAGGAAGCAGCACTAAGTTTAAGAGAAAATGGTGACACTTGTTGAGGGCTCGAATGAATAGGAAAAAGTTTCATTCAAAAAAAGGGTAATATTTACAATAAATAAAAAACCCAATTAAGCATACCATTTTTTAGCATTTTAAAAGTTTACTCTACCATTCTCTAACAAGTAAGTGGAAATTTCACTTTCTTTAATCAGTCATGGTACTGCTCAATCCATAATCTTCTCTTGTAGGACCTGGATAGAATTCTAGTCATTGAGGTGCTTTCATCTGTGACACATTATTGACCCCTACGCAGTGACAGAGGTATTACTGAAAGCATAATTTATTTCAAAATGAGTAAGAAACAAAATAGTATATATTTTTACTCTAGGCTGAATTTCATATTTTTCTGCTTTTGCCATGAACCAGATTCAGACTTCTGTCTTGAAACTGCATTCAATCTGAGCAACTTTATTTGTTATTATTGTATATCTTGCTTCTCACAGAGCTGGCATTTTAAAGCAATGAAAGACTATCAAGCCTAGCAAAATCCACAAAAATAGAATGTTCATCTTGGAAATTGATTATCAACAAGAATAGAATTTTTGTGTTGGAAATTGAGTGATATATTCTTAAGAGTCTCGAAAATTCAGATAATTTTAAGAAGCTTAGAAAATCAGTTTCCAGTCTCCAAATCAGAATGCTTGAATTTACTCAGATTTGTAGATGCACATTATAAGGACTTCTACTCTAAGTTATTTTCTAATTCCTCATGCTGTAAAGAAGAATGAATTTGGGTTGTATGAATTTTTTATCATCCTTTATGTCCTACATACCTTTATAAATAATAATAATAAACCCTTGTTGTTACTGTTGCTGTTGTTGTATCTTTTGATAGCAGAGATACCTTTCTTTTGAGAGTAATCCTTTCTAATCTGTTTATCTCAGGAAAAGAGATCAGGGAATTCTGGAAATCACAGAATTGTTGAGGTTGGAAGGGACCTCTTGAAATCATTCAGTCTAACCTCCCTGTTCAAGCACGGTCAGCTAGAGAAGGTTGTCCAGGACCATGTCTAGATGGACATCTGATCTATCTGATCCAGATGGATCCCCGTAGATGGAGACCTTACAACCTCTTTGGGCAACCTGTTCCAGCATGTGAGCACACTTATATTAAAAATATGTTTTCTTGTGTTCAGAGGGAATTTCCTGTATTTTGATTTGCGCCCGTTTCCTCTTGCCCTGTCAATGGACACTACTGAGAAGAGTCTCGATTCTATGTCTTAATTCCCTCCCATCAAGTATTTGTACACATTGATAAGATCCCTTCCACCCTGAGCCTTCTCTTCTGCATGCTGAACAGTCCCAGGTGTCTCAGTCTCTCCTTATCTGGCAGATGCTCCAGTCCCTTAATCATCCTTGTGGGCCTTGCTGGACCCTCTGGAGTAGCTCCATATGTCTCTTGTTCCTGGGAGCCCAGAACTGGACACAGCGCTCCAGATGCAGTCTTGCCAGTGCAGAGAGGAACAATCCCCTCCCTCAACCTGCTGGCAACACAGGTCAATATATACATGCTTTATTTATGTATAGGACTGAAACAAGATGGCAAAAGAGATTGCAATGCAATTCCTTGTTTTGCACACAGCAGCCCATAACAATGTCTCTTTTCCAGGAACATCTCCCAGGATCTCACTCCACTTTAAAGGAAGACAATAAACTTTTCAGTTGTTAACAGAGCTTCTTCTCTTCAAATGAACTCCACAGAAAAATTTAGAATTATGAATAAACTAGCTTTCCTCTCAAGAAAAAGTCATACTTCCACTTTGTTTATTTTCCAAATAAGAACAATAAACTGGAAATTATTTTTTCCATAAAATAGTCTTTTTAAAGATATAGGGAAAACAAACAGACAAAAACAACCAGTCAGCAGAATGAATTCTGGAATTGTAAAAAAATTGTGTAATTTAGAATCCCTATTTTGACATGATTATTTACCCAAAAACTTAAATTTGTACATGTACCATGAAAAATAACTTGGAAACTTATGTTTATTAGAAATCAGTAGTAACACTATCCACAACATTATATATGTATAGAATTAATATTATCTTAGTACTTGAAGAAGGCTCATTTGTCAATGAAAAAATACTTGCAGCATTATTTAAAGCAGATTACCATAACTGCTTTACAGTACCCTAAGATTTACAACCATAAGTGAACTACTGCAAAAATGAACTATTAAACATAGAACTGCTCAGCAGTTCCTCTGAAGAAATGTCTTTCGTTGGAAAATGCTGGTACTGAGAATCTGTGATTCTCAACAAGTTTTATATAAATTTATATATATTTTATAAGATCAAAATGTATAATAGGATGCTTTTGGAACTGAACATTATGTTTTCCATTCAGATGAAACTTTGTTTCTTATTTAAATTTATGTTAAATAAAATTTTGATAAAAGCAGAATGCTTTATTTTAATTAAATAAAATTAAATCCTTATCCACTGACAGGTATCCTTTCTTTTGAAAAGGAAAACAATGTCATTTTGATAGAAAATCCACTGTGTATCCAATCTACTTAACAAAACTTACATTTGTGACTAATTGTTCAAGTTTTAAACCTACCTCCTACCTCTATTTTCACTTTACGTATCAGAAGAATCAGTATAACTGGTATCCTTTGTAGAAGCTTTCTGCCAATTAACTTTTTTTTCCTGTGGAGTATGCTTGAATTTGTTTTGTGTATGTCGCAATTTTAAACAGTGTGACATTCCCTACACGTGCTGCAGGAACAGCTGCCATTTAGTAGGTTATAATGAAGTCTGTCTCTCAGAAGTAGATGCTACTTTTCCAGAGATTTTACTTTTATTATTATTATTTTGTCATTCTCAAAGCAAAATTAAGGTCACCTTGAAAAAGGGATATGCTTGCACTTCTTTCATAGAAAGCTGTAACGTGTCGTATGCTGGACACAGGAGTCAAAGCTGTCTCAATTACAGACAGTAGGGGAGACAAGTACTGTATTCCAAAATGATAGTGGTATTTTATTGTCTATGAGGTCAGATATAATCAGGAACCCGATGTGAGCCAGTAACTAAGTCTCTTTACACAAGCTAGAGGATGAAGCAGCATAATGTACATGGGTGGGCTTATGTCAAGTTTGGATTAAAAATTTACATATAAGTTTTTTACTTTATAAAGTTTTAATTTTTATATATATATATATATAAAAATATAATACAGTAAAATAAAAGATAGCCTTATGGATACCAGAATATTTTTTTTTAGTATTTTCAATTATTCATAAGTAAACTATGTAGCAATTTTCACAGTAATATTTAAAAATAGAAACATTTTGCTTAAAGGTGTCAAAATGAAAAGTTCTGAAAATTTATTTAAGGAGGTGAGAGTTATTTATGACCAGCTTGTCACAATTGTTTTAATCAAGCAAAACTGCACATTTCTGTAAAAATTTTATATGAGAAACAAATCCAGTCCTAGCCAGGTCCATTTACCATCTAAAGGGTATGTTTTGTGGTCCATGTTTTCTGGCCAAATGGTTTGTGAATCCTGTAATTTGTAACTGTACTATTTCCCCCTTCACCACCACTGTGAAGCTATGTTCAGAAGTACATCAGAGGAGTTCACACGAGTCACTTTTCCTCCCAGAAGTTATCTTAGTGTAGTTACTGTTTTCTCAGTAGGCCTTTAAATAGATTTATAGTCTTTCTGCAAGAGCTGGTCTACATGGCACAATGCAGAGCCATTAAAGAATACCTGAATTAATTCTGTACAGTTTTGATGAAAGTCTCAATTTAAGCCAGCAAGGTTGGTGTACCACTTCACTGTGACTATTATACCACTATTCTGACTCAGAACAAGCTCAGATATTCCTAAACTACACATTTTTTTGTTTCCAAATGTAATGAAAAGGGAAGAAAATATGGAAGGAGATTGAAAATCATCTAACAACAGCCACAAAGTTGTTAGAAATGGAACAAGTTTCTCCTTTGTGAATATAAAGAAGATAACAAGTCTGTATATTTTGTCACCTCAGTAGCTAAAACTTAAAATATACCTACAAAACTGGAGAAGGAAGTGTTAATACTTATTATGTGTAATTTTTATTGTACTAATCTTCTTTTGCCACTTAACAAATTATCTGTAGTACAAAGCAGTTCCACCACAGCATTATCACACTTTGAGGGTAGTATGAGACCAAAATTATCAGTAGCTTATGCAGGAGAATATTACAAAATCCCACAGCAATGTTTTAAATGTAATTAAAGCTGTGGAATATCAGGAACTCCGGTAGTGCTTCTGCGTAGGATTGGATACCCGAAGCACATTGTAAAGACTGCTGTTTCCACACCGTTCCACCTCTACAAGCTACTTTTACAGAGTCTACAAGTAAACAAGTGCTGATATTTGATGTTAATGTTTGCTGATAATTAGTTTTTGTTTCAGTCAGTAAAATGTACAGCTGGATCGTCAAGGGTTAGTCTTCACAAACAAAAAAAGTCTGAGAGCGGTTTTGGGGACGGTGGGCTCTGATTGGGGACAGCATTTCAAAGACTCATGGACCTTGAACTCTCGGGTAGGGGCTGAGATCTCTGGATCCATGTGAAATACTAGTCTTCACTTTATCCTGCAGGATCCCGGGCTGATCACCTTTATCTCAGGGATCAGTGGCTGATTCATCTTCTTTTTTTTTTTTTTTTTTTTTTGCTGTGTGATATGTTTTACTCCTTGTTTCTGTTACTAGAACAACAATGCAATACAGGATTGGTTGCTGAGGTTTCTTTTACTGCAGTCTGCTGTGCTCCAGTCTTCAGCATCTAAATGAGAACAAGTTTAAGAGACATTTAAGTGTTAAGAAATAAAAGCTATCATACTTAAAGAAAAAGTGTAATTTATGGAGACTGAATTGTCACTTTTAATTATGACAATAATGTTTGTTTACTAAGCTATTAATTTTGTATAGCCCTTCTATTATTTGTTGTTCTGAGTGTAAAATTTGTTTACCAGTAGAAGTGATAAACAATCATAGAGCAGGAACATAGTCTAATTTAATTTGTTTTCATTAAGAAAAATCTTTATTAAGTTTGGTTTTTAATATGTTTCCTTTTGCCATGTCTGTAGTTAAATCCTTTTGCTTGAGGTTATATTAGAGAGAATAATCCAGCAGACGCACTACCAACCTACTTGATTAAAGTGCCACAAAACTGAAGTTGTTTAACACTGTCCTTACTCTAAGAAAAATATAGGAAAGTTACTTATTTTTATTACCATGTCCTTCATACAGCCATATTTGTATTTTCTCAAGATGTCTGCTTTTATGTGCAGCTATCAAACAATGGTTCTTCTGCATTTCTTTCTAAAACCAATACAAGAAAATCCATTTTAGAAGAGAAAAAAAATTAAAGCTGTCAAATTTCAAAATAAATTTTGCTGGTGGTTCTCAGTAACCATTTAGGAGTTAATCATAAAAGCGGTCAGCTTGAGATAGTTTTCCCTTGAGATAAATAATACTTGGCAGGTTTATTTCAGTTTTCTGCCTACAGGCCAACCATTCTGCCACTGGCCGTTTGCCTTGATGTCTGTCATCTGGTTTTGATCTCTTCCCCATTAGTGTACAAAGTAGATCAAAACTAGGCAATAAGCCATTTGGACTCTGTAAGGTCAAATGTTTTCACTGCAAAGGATATGAAGTCAACTGCTTGCCAATAATTTTGAAAAAATGTGAGAGATTTTAGAACAAGTACATCTTCAACTGGATTTTAGCCATGAAAGCACACAACCTCTACTGTAGTGTTGTAAAATTTGGAAACAGAGACCTAACAGAAGGCTAACTGAGATTATGAAGAGACAACTCTTTGGCTCATTATAAAGTCAGATGTGTTCTATGGCGTTTGAGCGGACAGCAGAGACCCTGACATTAACACATGGCTCATTAGAACTGAATTTGAGTTTGGCCTTTTTCTTCACCTAAACAAAATAGCTAATATACACAGGAATCATCCTGAAAATACCTGTGCCACCTCTTAAATGCATAAAGTCCTAATGTAAAATTAAGGCACTATCTATTTCACTTTGCAATTAAAAACATGGTACTGGCTAAAGAAATGCAAGAATAAGAATGGCGTGACATGAGGGAAAATCAAATACATACTAAACTTGCCTGTCTCTCGTGGTAAGTGCACTGAATATTTGGCTTTTTCCTTGTCCACGCTAGTCACAATGCAGAACAGATAACAAAGTGCTGTCATTATAGTGTTATGTTCAGTGCATTACAGGTTGTTAAGGGTGACTTACCATTTCCTTTACAAAGCCTGTTTTTATAACTTTGCTATTCTAATTTGCATTTTTCTGAAGCCTGGCGTCCTGGACTATGCTGAAATAATAGTTACACTGGAATTAGTGGCAAAACTCTCTCTGATTTCAATGGGACCAGAATTTCAATGAGGATCTTTGCAATAATATAAGTCTCTTTCAGCTGGTCAAATATCCCCCAGTGATGCTTTGAAAATACTGTTTTGATGATAGAAATGTGTAAAACATTTAAGTGATACTTCAATTGATTTGACTGATGGAGTGTTCACTTCTAAAAAGGAAGGGAAATTCAGCCACTGTACCTTATATACAAGCATAGATTTACTACTTTCAGTAGCAAATACCTGTTGCCTATCAGAAGATAGCATGCATGATCAACACAGAGTGACTTATTTTCTCTTGTTGGTAAGACACATGTGCATAGCTAAATCTCTTAAGTACTATTATATTTGGATTAATTGTCAGCAAGAATTTTTCCTGCAACCTGGTGTAATGTTACATTTTGCAAAATTGTGTGGGGTTGTTAAGGAGAAAACACTGTTGACTACCTAAAATATTCCAGTGCATCCATGCCAAAGATTCATTCAGGAGAATTTGTCATATATCTACATAACTGCAACACTAAGAATTCTAAGGGATTTCTACCTGCAGTGAAGTTTTATCAGCATTTGCATTCTCTCTTATTCACTTGCTCATCTTGGCATTCAGTGGTTGTGAAACACTGTCATTTTAGACTAGGAATTTTCTTGGACAGTAAGGATTAATGTCTTTCAGTGAATAATTCCTGATAAATGGTACTGACAACTGCTAATGTAGGTGAACAGTAAATGTTATTCGAACTAAAAATATTGCAAATATTACAGATTAAGATAGAAATTAGTGCTGCTACTAATAATAGCAATAATTTTTTCTGGCCTCAGCATGATATTAGGCAGGGCAAGTATTGCAGAGTTTATTCAGTCTTTAATTGATACAGAGTAATTTGGACAAAGTATTTCTTTGACCAAACTGGAGACATTATTCCTGAAAAATACCAACATGAAAGGGTATTATATTTGGCAAAAGTAAAAGTGTGGCAAAGGAAGACTTGATAGGAACTTCTCCTATTATGGATTGAAAGGAGCAGCTCATGTTACAGGTTTTTATTTAGTAGCAAGCAGTGGCTTAATAGTTGCGAGATCTTACTGAGCTTTTGCTTTAAAACTGTATGAAATCACCTCTGGTTAGAAAGATCACAGATATTCACCAAAACACATGTCATATGATAATATGAAGCTCAAAAAATATGTTCAGCATTTAAAAATGGTACACTGTTAAATGGTAATCAGGCAATCTTGAGGTAACATAAATTGCTGTGGCTTAAGAGAAGTCAGTGGAACTACACTTTCGTCCATTCACAGTATGCAATGTAAAGCTCTAGTAACAGCAAGCATTCAGTGGGAATCGCTTGGGGTGAGAGTGCAGAGTACGCTGAACAACAATTGAGGATTTTTGATTTTCTTTCCTTTCTCAGCAATTCTTTCTATTCCCCCTAGCAACATCATGTTAGTTAGTTTTACAAAATGGGACAAAACCTTCTTGTCTCACTCAGGGATAGAGACAGAAAACTTGGGCCTGTTCCAATTGATGTAACTTTTTTTCATATAAAATATTTTGGGGCAAGACTAGCACAAAAGAATGATAAGCGAGTACTCTGGCTAACTCTGACTACAAGTGAAAAAGGGAAAGATTTCAGCTGATACCTTTCAGTTGAACTGAAACGTTGGCTAGAGGTATCTCAGAAAAATAAAGAGATATCTTGGAGAACATCCCAAAAGTATGCCCAGAAATATGAATTTTATGTAGTTTGTTGTCACATTTCCTGTCATGTAACAATCTGCTCTGAAAATAGGAACATAATAAGGTATAGGCCATCAGGAAATATGTGCTATTGTTTGGCTAGGGACACAAATGCTCTAGTTCCTTACAGTTTTTCGGCCTGAGGACATTGTTTATGTTAGCAGCCATTTCATTACAGTTCATAAAAACATCACATCAAAACTAGTCATAAGAAATCACTGCATTTCTATGCCAGTCTAGCTGAGACCAACAGTACCTCCTGTGATTTGAAAATGAGCTATTCCAAGATGCTTTAAGGATCAGAATTGCATTTAAGCCATCTATAAGGTCAATTACACAGCCTTAGGAACAGTAATGTTGTTTATGAAGTGGGGAAATAGCCAGGAAAAGGCTGTTGTACCAAAAGAGATGGAGAAAGTATCTATTTAATGTTTGTGGGTTTTGTAAAAAAATGTGCACTATCGCATTTTGCGCATAGTTTGATTCAGAGAACGGTTATGGCATCAAACTCCTTAACATATTCAAACCACTTAGTTCATAGATCCCTCTCAGTTTCTGTCAAAGTACTTTTTTCTGTAGCTCCTCTGGCTACACATACTGCCAGAATTCAAGGTACCTAAGAAGTTCAGAGTGAAAAAGTGTGGCTTATTTACACAGCAGTTTACAAGACACTATTAAGGGTTAAAATTTTCATCTTAATTACCTCTGTGAGAGGATCAAGACTTTTTTAGCTAAGCTCTAAATCTACAGCCTTTAACATATGACTAAAATTACAGAACTTTTGTAGGAACAGTAAAGATTCTCCTTGTTTTTCTATTAGAAATGGGTGCTTATGAGTAGATTTTAACAAAAATGCCAAAATAAAATGTCTATTCCCATCTAATTTAAAGTTTCTGTATTCTCCATGTTATGTTCTGACTGTAACAGAAGCATTATTTTCAAGCTTATTTTCAAAGCATTCTATGGGATTTAATCACAGAGGTTATAATCAAATTAATGAAAAATGTTTATCTAAAATAGCTAGATTGCTTGAAAACATCTCATTGAGAAAGATTTTTTTGAGCTGATGTAAGTAGTTATATTATTTTAACATAAAATTCATTAATATTTCTGCCATCTGGGCTAATTTATATATGTTTGGCTTTATCTGAAATAAACTTATATTGATACGTAGGAGTTAATGCACTTCATGTCTGCATTGACTTATAGATCATACTGTGTTTATATAATACAATAATAATAAGTGAATACGTGCATGCTTTATAATTTATGGCTGCAGATAATTCAGCATTAAAGGTCTTTATCCCTAAATAAGAGGACTACAGTATTTACACCATACAAAATAACCGAGTATCAATTCTGTAAATCTATCAGCACTGTTTTCTGTAAGTTCACTGCTCACTAGAGTGAAGAGTAAAGTGTCGTGATTGCCACTGTGCATAAACTCTTCAGTGATGTATAGCAGGCCTGGCAGGTTACTAAGCCTGAGAGAATTCACAGCGCATACTGCTCATGACACCAATATAGCGACTGTAGGTGATAGTGAGGGAAGTTTTGATTGCCTTGGTACTGCTAATGTCAGTTCTTTGTGCACGTATCTGGTAGGTCATTCTGGTAAGGAACATGAATTTGAGATCAGTAAATTTTCCACCTGAATGGCAAATACACTGAATAGAAAAATGTTACAATTTTTGAAAATTTTGCTCATTCTTAGTGCAACTTCACTAGGATGGGTTTGGCCCACTGAATAATAGCACCTATAGGTAGGTTTTTAAAGTGTCATAGAAGAATTCAAGTCCAAATCCAGGTATTTAATTTAAGACTTCTGCTTTATATCCTGGCAGCTTAGGGGATCAGGGGATATATATTGTTATTAATCTCTGACTTCTTTAGTAGTTAAGATTTCTGGCCAGAACTCATAACTGACCGGATGGAGTGATTAAGACTTACAGCCTTAAATGATAATTTTCTCATTGCAGATTTTTAGTTGAGAAAACATTTTGAAATTATATTAAGCTGCTTCATTATTTACCACGTACATTTCCTTCTGCTACTGATCAGTGTTTCCACGAGTCATTCCACTCTATTAGCAGGGAAGCCGACACCTCAAAGGTGACCTTACTGGCCCAGGGTGGCCGTCTAGCTAGTCACAGTGTCAGGCTATGAACGGAATCTATTGCTGTAATGAGTGCACCAGGGATGCTACTGCTTGGCGGTAAATGGATACAGCTTCTGAAATGATGTCCAGGCTATAGTCAGAAGGGAGGGCTCCTATTAAAATTAATAGCCTACTTGCTCTTTTTTTATCAATGTATTATTGAAATGGTGTTCTTTCAAGGTTGCACAGCTGGTTTTATGCTGATTATGTTTTAAGCCAGAGTGGATAATTAAATAGGATAGAAATGAGTGTAGGGTTATTCATGACAGAAAAGATGCCAAGAACTGTACAACAAAGGCATCTTGCTGATAAAACAAAAAGAGCAAAGATAAATTTACTGCAAAACTATCAGTTTATGGGCTGTCTTTGCTCTTCAGTTGAAGAAATTAGCTCTGTTAGAACATTTTCAATTTTCAACGCATTAAAACAAGTCTCCAATTTTTACTTCTGTTGCAGAAACTCTGACATGAAGACAGTAAAGGAAAAGTAAAATGGCATGAGTTCCCTAAATTTTATGGATTAAAAGCTACTATTAATACAAGACAATGTATCTTCTCAGGTAACCCCAGATCATACAGTAAACAAACACAAGAATTCTGAAAAAGGTGATATTACAATGTCTATATACTAGACTATAATGTTTCATGTTATAATGTATGATGTTTCATTTCATTAATTGGTTCATTTCAGGGAGTGGGGATTTTCTGCACATGCTGAATGCTATCTAAGTCTCATTAACATATAATTGATTTCTTCTTGTTGATGGTGTATCTGCAGTAATATTTGAACACTGTATTCCTATGAGTTTGATCAGGAAAGCTTATTCAGCTGGTTTCTTCCACAACCTTTTGGAAGTAGTAGGAAACTAATTTTATGATTTCACTGGAATCCTACTCTGAGAGATTAAGAAGTGCTCCATTTTTTCCAATGAAATATATTTTAATTCCTCTGTTTTCACATTAAAGGAAAAATCCATAGCAAATCGCTTTCTTCCAAAGGTTTTAATGGGTTTGTTATCAAAAAATGAGGTGGGTTAAGCTGTTTAGATTGTCTGCTACCATTTCAGAAGGGGTAATGGGGACCCACTATATATACACAATGTGATGACATGTGGATCTGCAAAATAACCTGAAAGGAGCTCTTTCAGAATTAATAGTTTTAATAAATGATCTGATAGAAATTATTTTTCTGTGAGTGAATGCACATGCAAGTTTAGATCAGTATACTGTAAGTATCTGTGGCCACTACATTTTGTGGAAGTAAAAATATGGAACCAATGGTGCACTTCGGTGAGCATCTTATGTTGTCTCATTTTATCAGATGAGGTGTGAGCAATATAGGATCAATGTATAGAAAATATGGTTTCACAGCAGAGAGCAGACATGGACAGAGTTATGCTTTTAAAAAGTGATTTTTATAGCTTATGTAATAGCCTAAAAGCCAAATTGGTTCTACAATATTTTGCTGAGCATCCTACTGGTTGTTCAGTCTGTCATAATATATAAAATTTCATTGCTCTGATACCACTGCATCAGCTTTTCTAAGGTACTGCATAGCAGACATAATTAAGAATAAGCTAATGTCCTCAGACTCTACTTCTCCAGTCTCAGAGATCTCTTTTGAGAAAAATACATTTTTCCTCTAAGCCAGGATTTTATATAGATTGTTAAGCACATTTTCCAAGTCCTCCTCATTTAAGATTTCACATTCATTACCAGCTTTCAAGTGGCTGAAAATTATTTTGCCTGAACTTCATCTGTTTAATTTCTGCAGTTGTTTGCCTAAGGCCTTACCTCTGGGGGGAGGGAAAAGAAAATCAAAACAACTTATCAAGAAATTTTCCTAGGATAATAACAGGGTAGAATAAGCTGCTATTGAGTAGAATTGAAAATTCTCAGATCTAGAGCTAAAGCACAGTGGACTTTCATTCTTCTTCTGTTCAAAAACTGTTCAAAGCTTCTGTTCAATGCTGCAGTAGAGGAGGTTCAGACTTGACACTGGGAAACATTTCTTTAGAGAGAGGGTGGTCAAACACCAGAACAAGCTTCCTGGAGAGGCGGTCAATGCCCCAAGCCTGTCAGAGTTTAAAAGGTGTTTGGACAATGCACTTAAAAATAGGCTTTAACTTTTGGTCAGCCCTGAAGTGGTCAGGCAGTTGGACTAGATGATCACTGTACGTCCCTTCCAACTGAAAATATTCTATTCTGTGCTATGCTATGCTATATGTAGAAGTACTTATGTATACTTTAGTAGTATAATATGTAACTGGGATTTTAGGAGAATAGAACTTCCCAGAGTAGCTGTTCCAGTTTAAAAAAAACTTAACGCTTTTACTGCCTATCTTCAGTCAAACACTAATCAGTATTTTCATTAAAAATTTGGGTGTTACAATGAATCATATAAATAAAATTATAGTTTTTAACAGTTTTCAACAAGTTGCGAATATAGCTTTTGGGGATCTCATTTAGTACCCTTTATTTACATGGCATTTCCTGCAAGAATTTTAAGTGGAAGTAGCTCTAAAGTCTGACTGTATTAAGCATATATGACATTTATGACTTCCTCTTCCCTTGAAAGACTTTTACCCTGTCAGACAAAGAAAAAAAAATCATACATTGCCTATTTATTTTCCACTTCATTTCATATTTAGGACTTATTAAAAATGCTTTAATGATCAGTTCTAGACTTTATTTATACTATAGTTTTGACTTGAACTAAGTCTTCAGGACAGTGAATTTACAGACCCTAAATAATGACATAATAAAGTATACTTGAAGTACAGCTGAGATGTAGCAGACACCAGACATATGAAGAAATAGCAATCAGCAATTTTTAAAACATATGGGCAACATCAAAATCTGAGGATTTGCAAACACTTTGCAGAGGAAGTTTAGAAATGAAACGTGCTAAATACTAGAGCAAACTATAATTAAAAGGAGAAGTAGAATGCATTAATACAAAAAGGGAAATAATAGGTAACGAGCACAGCTGAAGGGAAGATTCTGGGAGGTCTGGGATTATAATAGTTCATAAACTGAAAAAAAAATACAGTTGAAAGAATACTCAGAAAAGTCAAAACTCATTGGAAGATGTATTAAGAGGATTGTAATATGTAAGACATAGGATATAATTTTATTTAGAGCCTTTGGGTTAAATGGAAAAATTCCAAAGACTAACAGTGATAATAAGAGAACAGAAGAATATGACCTGAGAATAAAGAATGGAGGAACTAGAATAATTTCCTTTCAGGGGAAAAAAACAACCAACCAACCAAAAAGGACTGCAGAGGACTTAATATGAATTTTCAGATGTATGGCTTGATTTAGCTGGCTGATGATAGTTTAGCCTTTTTCTGTCATTCTTCTGTTTCAATTAATGTTTTAATAAAATGGATAAACAGAATATTTATTTTTCAAGGAAAGATTTGAGTCAAGTCATATTTCAGTTTGGTACCTGAACTGTGACCGCTATGCATAGCTTGAGCTATTAATCTGCTAGAGTCAACCAGCTATATTACATACCAACAAACATTTGCTTCTAGTCTGTGCAGCAGATTTTCTCTGAACTACTCAGAGGTTACAAAAGAAAGATAAACTGCCCTCAGGTTTCCGGCAGATTCTGTCCATCCCTTACTCCCTCCAGGGGAAGTGATGGCTTTGGGCAGGAGACAGAGAGTCAAGAGAGCAGCTGGAGTTCAGCACTAGCTGGTATAACAAAAAGATATGGAACTAGGGCACAGTGGCTGATCTGGCTTGGGGTGAAAATGGGGACAATCTTCACTGAAATTACTGAGATGTTTTCAGCAGATGTATTCCTTCATTTCTCTCTTCTATGAAATTATGAAAATACTGAAAAATCATAGAATCATAGAATCATAGAATGGTTTGAGTTGGAAGGGACCTTAAAGATTACCCAGTTCCAACCCTCCTGCCAGGGGCAGGGACACCCTCCACTAGACCAGGCTGCCCAAAGCCCCATCCAACCTCGCCTTGAACACTGCCAGGGATGGGATCTCCACAACCTCTCTGGGAAACCTGTTCCAGTGCCTCACCACCCTCATAGTAAAGAATTTCTTCCTAATATCTAATCTAGATCTACCATCATTCAGCTTAAAGCTGTTACCTCTTGTCCTGTCGCAACAGGTCCTTGTAAACAGTCCCTCTGCAGCTTTCTTGTAGGCCCCCTTCAGGTACTGGAAGGCTGTTCTAAAAAGTCTCCCCGGAGCCTTCTCTTCTCCAGGCTGAACAATCCCAACTCTCTCAGCCTGTCCTCATAGCAGAGGTGCTCCAGCCCTCTGATCAGCTTCGTGGCCCTCCTCTGGACTCTCTCCAGCAGTTTCATCTCTTTCTTATGTTGGGGCCCCCAGAGCTGGACGCAGTACTCCAGGTGGGGTCCTACAAGAGCGGAGCAGAAGGGCAGGATCACCTCCCTCGACCTGCTGGTCACACTTCTTTTGATGCAGCCCAGGACACAGTTGGCTTTCTGGGCTGCAAGCGCACACTGCCGGCTCATGTTGAGCTTCTCATCCACCAACACCCCCAAGTCCTTCCCCTCAGGTAACACCCACAAGTCCTTCTTCTCAGGTCTGCTCTCAATCCATTCTCTGCCTAGCCTGTATTTATGCTCGGGATTGTCCTGACCTGTGTACAGCTAATAGTAACAGAATTAGTTTTAATGAAGATGGTTGTATAATTCATTGTAGATCTGCAATAAACAGCTATGGGCTTTGCTGTATGAATCATCTTCACTATGTTGTTCTTTATTCTCTCCCTGCTCCTGAGATGTCCCTTTCCACAGGAATGTGAAGAAGGATGTGAAGTCTCTGCCTCCAATGTACACATGTTCTTGAAAAAGAAACAGGGATAAGAAAGCTGGAACAGTGTTTCATGAATCAGCTGTGTCTGGAAGAACAGGAAAGCTGACAGATAGTCATTATATCTTGAGTTATATCTGTGTGGCTGAATACAATATCACAGCCCCATAGAGTAGTACTCCTTTGGACTGGGATGCAGTGTGCTGAAGGACTACAGTGCTTCTCCAGTAGCTAACATATATGGCTTCTCAGCAGAAATAATTAATTGAGCTATAATCTCATGGTTCTACAAATTCCAGTTCCAAAAGTAGTCTGTTTGGAAGTAGCTCAGGTATCTCTGAACAGTATGGCATTCTTCCATATAGCTATACCTAGAGAGCTTCACCGCTGTCAAAGTTGTATGGACATCTCTGAGCTATGTTTTCTATGGATACCTTTAAAATCGGATTCAGATTTTTCTATCATATAATGTAAAGCTCATACTACAGCCAATGGGGATTTCCAAGAATAGAATTAAATTACAGCTTGTGACATTTTCTGCACAAAAATCTATAAATTTATTTCCTCCAACCCAGGGTGTGAAATAATACAACTTCTGAAATAAGCATTAGGAAACTCCGATAGCTTTTAGTTATTAAACTTTGAATAATAGGTTTCAGCATCCCAAAATTTCATCATTATTTATTCATTTTGTTTTGTTATTCTGGTAGATTAATAAAATGTTCTTAGCTTTAAATCTTACTGAATATAAAGCTCAATTAGTGTGTTTCTGGTACTCTATGAAATTCTGAAGAGCAGTGTTAAACCCCTGTGCACCAAGAAAGAATCAGATCAACATCATTAGTATTCACCTCATGTTTTGATAACTTGCCAAATATTTTAGCAATAGATTGCACAAATACTTTAAAGTGCTGGAAAGCTACAGTAATATATACACATATGCAATACAGAATTCAAAATAACTGATTGGGTACCTCCTTAGATTAGATTTAAGGGTCTCTCCACTGATGCAGAAAGAAGGCATAGCTGATGTAGTATAGCAACATTAAGGAGCAGTCTTATTGTTATGGAGAAACCTGAAGTTTCTGAATTCTTTATTATATTGCAGGGAGATGAGTTTTATCCTAAGAGAGCTGGCAACTGCAGAAAAGAATCTACGTGTGCAGCATTTCAAATCTGCATGAAAGTAAATTTCTGTGTCTGCTTTGTTTAGCTGCAACTTTTTACTGTAAGGCTTTGTTTCAAAAAGCACTTCCACACATGCTTAGCACGGCTGTAGATGCAGAAGTGGAACTGAATCACCTCTGCCTTTGAGGTTCCTTTCCATTATGTATGTAGTGCAAGTAGTGGGAGGGAACAACAGCAGATGTCACATAGCTAGAAACGGGATTGCCTGTGTTTATAACAATAATTTTCACCTCGTAGGCTTATGAGGTGCTTCTTTTGTTCAAACACTGAATTCTGTCACTGAGGGAAGCAAGCATAAATTCTTTTAGTGGGAGTTTAATACATTTAATCTGAGAGCATATAATAGTACTCCATACCTTATGGTATATAAGAAGCACTTTCAGCCACTACAGAAATGCAGCCACCTCTGGGATTCCACATAACAGCTGTTCAACAGTTTTGGATAATATTCCTCTCTTATTATGGAAAATGAAGAGATCATGACAATTTACTAGAAAACTTAGAATAAACTTTAGGCTAACAAAATATAATAATTCTGATTTGCTGCCTGAATTTCAGTATATGGAAACTATGGGATACCCACTGACAACTGAATTTCCAAAAATAGTTAGGTCTTTGTCTTCCATGTTTTGCTCAAAGAACAAATAACTATTTTTAAACATTAAAAGAAAACATTTTATGTTAATATTTATTGTATCTCAAATTATTATTTATTGATATTCAAATTAGTATAAAAGGCATTGTGTTATGCTAAAAATATTACTATCAACAGTAAATGTATTACTATGCATGTTGGTCCATTTGACCTCCAAACAATAAAACTACAGAAGAAAAATTGGCAACTTGCTGAAAAAAAGAAGAAAAAACTAATTAAAAATCTAATTTATAAAAGTTTTAATAACAATACATTCTTCTGAAATTGGAAAAGGAAAGTTTGTTCATCCATAGTGTAGCAAAACAGGTCCAAAGGCTTCTATTCCATTAACTAAAAAAGACAGTAATTTTTTGTTTGTTTGTTCAGCAGATCTTGTTCTCCCTGGATTCAAAATGTTATCTCCTTTCTCAATAACAGTTATTTGAGCAACAGACATCATCTACCTGTACTTGTGCAAAGCATTTGACACTGTCCCGCATGACATCCTTGTGTCTAAATTGGAGAGACATGGATTCGATGGATGGACCACTCGGTGGGTAAGGAATTGGCTGGATGGTCGCATTCAAAGAATTGTGGTCAATGGCTCAATGTCCAAGTGGAGAAGGGTGATGAGTGGCGTTCCTCAGGGGTCGGTACTGGGACCGGCACATCTTTGTCAGCGACGTGAACAGTGGGATCGAGTGCATCGTCAGCAAGTTTGCCAACGACACCAAGCTGTGTGGTGGGGTCGACACGCTGGAGGGAAGGGATGCCATCCAGAGGGACCTTGACAGGCTGGAGAGGTGGGCCCGTGCAAACCGCATGAAGTTCAACAAGGCCAAGTGCAAGGTCCTTCATGTGGGTTGGTGCAATCCCAAGCATAACTACAGGCTGGGTGAGGAATGGATTGAAAGCAGCCCTGAGGAGAAGGACTTGGGGGTATTGATTGATGAGAAGCTCAACGTGAGCCGGCAGTGTGCGCTTGCAGCCCAGAAAGCCAACCGTGTCCTGGACTGCATCAAAAGCGGTGTGACCAGCAGGTTGAGGGAGGTGATTCGGCCTCTGTGAGGGTGGTGAGGCACTGGAACAGGTTGCCCAGAGAGGTTGTGGAGGCCCCATCCCTGGCAGTGTTTAAGGCCAGGTTGGATGGGGCTTTGGGCAGCCTGGTCTAGTAGAGCGTGCCCCTGCCCCTGGCAGGGGGTTTGTAACTAGATGATCTTTAAGGTCCCTTCCAACCCAAACCATTCTATGATTCTATGATTCTGTGATTATTTTTTGTTAGTTCCCTTTTAACTTGCAGAGGAAAAAAATTGCTGTGATTTGGAGTGTGGAGCCAGGAGTTGGACTCAATGATCCTTATGGGTCCCTTCCAACTCAGGATATTCTATGATTCTATGAAAAATTGAAAGAAATGTAATTCAAGTGTGAATATTATCAATGCTATCAGTAACAAAGCCTTAACTGCAGGGCCCAAAATTCTTCCTGTTACACTTATTCATTGCAGATAGTAATACCTTTCACACATACACACGTGAAGAGAATTTATTTATTATTGATATGAAAACAAATGTGCCAAAGGTTCATTTCTAAACTCCAAGATGAATAAGTGAGTTCAGAAATTCATTCAAAACAAACCTCTTTTTATTCATACATGGAGCATGAGTGCAAGTTCCATTTTTTAATGAGAATTCAGTTTGATAGCACTGAGACATTGACCAGTGAAGTCCCTCAATACTATTTTCATACGATCATTATTCAGAAGAGAGAAAGTTAAAAAAGGTTGAGTTTTGACTAATAGTTTCTACTATATCTTGAGAAAGATACAGCTAATTCGCAAAACACGTCTGTTAAAGAATCAGCCACCAATGTCCACTTAGGACATGTGGTAACTATGACATTGGGACAAGACTACTGACCAAACAAAGAGAAGCACCTCCAGTCACATTGTATTACACCATCTCTGCATTAAGTGTTTGTGCTTTATGTAAATGCTTCTAGTACAGAAGTTGAACTCCAATATACTCATATTTTATGAAAAGCTCACACTGAAAGGTGGAGGCAGAGTTTCTAAAGACAAAAGTTTTGTCAGTAATTAAAATGGCTGAAGTATGGGGTCATGCTGCAGAACAAAGATTCTGTAGTGGGAAACAGCTTATGATTATTTTTCTGATGATTTTGTAAAGTGCTTGTCCGGTGTGCCAATTTATGAACTGTTTCAGAAAACTCAGAGTCTGAAATTCACTTCTTCTGTCCAATCCATAAACCAGACTCAATAGAATGCAGAGTAAGCTTGATTTTCATTAGTAAATTCTTGTTTGACTAAAGAAGTTACAAAGGCCATAGAGGTTTCAATCTCCTGCTCTTTGTGAGTTTAACTGAACTGCAGTTATACACTAAAATTGTATCTTTTCTTTGAGGCTTTTGGAATGATGGATGACTCACATTGATATTAAACTCATTAAGCATGTCTTTTGGGGGAAAACCAACTTCAAAACAGGTTTTATTTTAATTTCACCAACCCTCAAAGTGCTTATTAAAATAGAATATTTCCTGGATCTCTGAGAAAATGGTAGTAAAACTTCCAAATTGAAAGTTATATTCCTTATATTTAATAAACAATACTTCTCTGTTATGCAGACAAGACCATTTATTTATCATGTAGGAAAAGGTCACATACTCTTCTTTTGTTTTTATATTTTTCACACCAATGTGGATTTTTTTTTTCATTGTTTTGGACTGTTTACTTTGTACTTCTCTAATAGAAACTGCTTTGGCATTTTACCGGACCCTTTTCCCTGTGGGCTGAAGTTCTCTTCCTTTTTAATTAGATTGACCTTTTGGTTCACTTGGCTGCCCTGAAAATGAGAATGACTGCTCTTTTGGAAGGCAAGTTGAAATCAGCACAGAAAGACTGAAAACAGTCATGTGAAATAAAAATATTTTATGCAGCTATCGGAGCATTATAACTGCATAATCGTTATGTTCATAGCCTCTAACACAAAGAAATACTGGCCTCTGCAAATTTTGTGACATTTTAATGATGACAGGTTGTTTCTCATCTTCTTGAATGAATGCTCTTATAGTGCACTTTGTGACTAATATTTTCAGAGTATATTTTTACTGTCCCATAATGATTTGCCTTTTTTACCCTTCCAAGTTACAAAGGGTAAACTTTAAGTAACTACAAAGCATAAGGCCCTTTGCTACCTTCTATTATATAATGTGCATTTCTCTTCTTTCTACCAGCATCATAGAAAGAAATGACTATTGAAGTTACATTTTCTAGGCTAAAGACTAAAATCAATGGACTTTATTTGAATCTAAAAGTGATTAAACACCATTCAAGTATTTTAGAAAGAAATAAGAAGAGTGTGCTGTACAGGCTTACATAATTTTTTTGAAAGTTTAATAGGTGAGGCACAAATTCTTTTCCACTTTTACCATGAAGACAATAATGAGCAAAATGCACGTGTTTTCATTTACAGCAATTACAGCAACTTATCTGAAGCTAGGGAGCAAAGTCTTCTTTTCCTGATATCTTAGGGGGTGAGAAGGTATGTATGTCTCATCTCCCCACCCAGTTGAAGTTTCTCTCTTCTACAAATAAATATTGGGTTGGGTAGGATTCATTCTCAGTCAGGAAATGCTGCACAGAATTCTCAATAATAATTGAAAGGCATCTGAAACTCAAATATTAATTACTCAACCAAGTTCAACTTGATCTGTAAGGGCTTTAGACTTCTCAAAAAGTCTGTGAGAAAAACCTCTCTTATTTGTACTTCTCCCTAGGACCAGAACAATTAATCTATTTTTCTGCATCAAAGTTGCATTCTCTTATTTTCAGGAGCTTGGTAGATTTTCAAGAAAAAAGAATTGAGTGGTTGATCCAGCTAATCACTGATTTACTAATTTCCCTTCTAGAACAGCCCATGTCTCCTCTGCCTATACACGAGCTTCAAGCCAGGCCAATGCTGTACCCTGGAACAAGGTCCCCAGCTACCTGTGTTGAACTGCCTCTAACAATAGTTGGAAGTTTTGCTTTTTCCTCTTGCTGCTGATCTTTAGAGCCAGTAGTTCACTGAGAAACGTTGCTACTTTTGGAATAGTAGAATCACCAGCATCTATCTGTATTTTTTGTTTTTGCTTGCTTTCTGCTTCTGTAAAAATGCGTCTTGCTCTTATAGTCATTGATCAGCCTCTATTATTTCAGGGAAATTTCCTAGAACCATTTGTAAGCACTTCAGTTAATATCCCACTTCTACTCTGCCCTTTTAAGATGTTTACTACTTCATCCATTTTAAAGTGTAATAAGCATCATTATTGCCAGGACTACATCAAGACATTTTAGTTCTTGTATATAATAATCTAAAAGTCCTACCATTGAGCCTGATCAGCCCTGTCTTATGAGAAAGTAGAAAGGTTTCTCCTCATCTGTTTCCCAGTCTTTTTGCTCTACTCCTGAATAGGTTTCTGGGTAAAACCAGGACACAGAGACTTAGGTATTTGATACAAAGAATTTTTCATAAAATAAACTTTAACATCTCTGGGAGCAGACACTTAATATCCCCTTACTGTTAGGATTCTATCCCATCTGTTGCTAATCAGTTACTTAGCTGCAGCTGGAGAAGTAATTGCTCCATCATGAGGTCATTTATTTTTGCAGTGTAGGATTTATACCTCCATCATGGTTTCTACATCATTTTGGGTAATGAGGAGTTAATTTTTGTACAATTTTTAGACAGCATGTTCTTCGTGTGTTGTCAGTCTTGTGAAATTCAGATTGTTGTAGAAAATGCTAATCTAAATATTCTTGTGAACCAAGACAGTGAATTTTAGTCTCTTTAGAGGAAGGGAAAAAGCCCTTATCTTTATGATAAGATAGATGTAGTTTGGATAGACCAGAGGGAGCAGCAGATCGTGATGTCCTATGCTTTCAGGGATGATGAGTCAAAAAGATTAGAAAAATGAACAGCTCTTGAGACAAACTTTGTTCTGAAGAGGTTTTGTTTAATTTTGAAGAATGTATAAAGATTTAGTGTTCTAAAGGGCAACCAAGTGTATGAAAGCTAATCTATCCATTCTTAAGGCATTCATTAAGTGAAATATTAATTAAACTTTTCAAATAATTGGAAGTAATCACTGCTGCATTCCTTAAGGAACCAGAAAAAATATTAAATATCAGCCAAGTATAATATTTGCTCAAAAGCTCAAAGACATTTCCTAGCAAAAGAAAATGTTATTTTATCCTTATTTCCTGCTGTAATTTTTAAGAACAACAATTACATTCTTGAATGTTGCTTAAAACTAAAAAGATTGGCTTACGTGCTTACATGATCTTATATATGTGTGTGTATTTTCACATTACAGGAGGAGCTGGACCTATTTCTCTAATAATTTCCTAAAAACATACTAAGACATACTATGAACATACTGAGAAAAATCTTACTTTCTCACCTCCTGAGTATTCAGTTTCTGTTACAATGTGCAATGTAGCAGAATTCAAATGTAATGTATGTTTTCTCATGAATTCAGGACTTATTATTTCTATTACCTGTAGAACTCACTGTTTTCTGCTTCATCAATACAGTGACTTAATTTAATTGAAATTAAATGTTTCTCAACATATGTTTTGCAATGGTTTTGCTTCATTTTCTTTGTCAATACTTCAGTGAAGAATTTGTTAGGAGCCCACTGAATTATTTTAAAGTCTTCCAAATTACTTTAATATGGTTTGTGTATTTTATATTGGTTAGTCCTCATAGATACAGATAAATGAGATTTTAATTTACAGCACTTTATTTAGAACTATAGCTTCATGATTCCCAAAAACTTTGGTTAAAAATGTGATAGCTGATTTAATTTTTTGGTAGGTGCATATGCAAATGCTACTGCCCTCCCTCTCTGTGACTGATTAAGCCCCTAGGGGTGGAATGTGACTCACTGAATAAACCTCTTAAATGGAGGAAAGCTCAGAGGAGATGGGCAAGGATGATGTGAAGCCTGTGAAGGTCAGGGAATAATGCAGGATGTCTGACCACAGCTGTTGCAAAGAAGCTGACTTTATTTCACCATGAAGGGGACTGGAGCATGGTTTTCATTTTAAATAGCTGTCAACAGTTGAGTGGATCAACTGGTGCTGTAAATATTTCCCCTGAGTTCATTAAAAGAGTGTGAATATCTCTCTAGGGTAGTCAGACCAGCATGGAGGGGATGTATTCATGGTTCAGCCCAACATAGGGTATAAAAACTAGACAATTAGTAAAAGAATTTTGAAGAGTGGAATGGGCTTGAGCTGGCTTCAACCCATGCATTCCTTCCCAGCAAGTGGGCATAGCCAGTGTTGTGACAATCAGGGAGTATTGGACTCTGACAACCTCTCCCCATCATACAAACATCAGTGGTTACAAAAGTCTTAATTCCAAACTATATTGTGCAAGCCCGACTCACTTTTTTTGTGGGAAAAGCCCGTTAGCACCACATACAGAAAAGGCAAATATTCATACAATCATAAATTCATGTAATTGTGGCCCTGAAAAAGCAGCAAAAAAAGACAAGGATTGTGATAGGTGTAGTTTATATGTCACCAATCAGCTGTAACAGCTGACATCTTTGAAATCTGTCCTTTACATAATTGTATGTGCTTAACATCATATCTGAGTGCTTGTAGATGTCATACCTCCAAAATCTTATTTTTAGAATGAGGGATTTTTTGGCAGCAACATTCTCACACAACTGACAGTGGATTTGCAGGAGGGAATTCCAGCCACACTAATTGAGACTACTATTTGACCTTTATTTTAGTTAATGAATTCCCTTAGATACTGTTTTGCAGTTTTCTAGGGCTTGTTTCCACTGAAAATTTTGAAATTTTTCAAACTTATCTCAGTGTACTAGCTGCAAACATTTTCACGCATATCTAAACACAGGTGATTAAAAGCTGAAGGCAACATTTAGGAAAAGTTCAAACACACTATTGTGAAGTGTGAACCAATACAATATTTTACAATCAAAATTGAATAATTTCATATCAATCTTAGGACAGTTATGACTCAGAATCCTAAATGTAGTGAAGAAAGAAAGTGGGATGATGCAGCAGTATGGATGTCTTTAAAAGAGTTTGTTTATTGCTACTGTCTCCGGGCGTTAGTCTGCATGCAGTTCTTCCTTGTTGGTAACACTAATTATAATGGTACTGGGCTCATCTCCACGATCTGCCAGCATACAGCTGGTCTTCTGGAAGTTTCTGAAATTCCATAAGCACATGTAAAAGATGCATTTCATTCAATAAAGATGGAGATGCCATTGTCCAACAGAAATAATGTTGTTTTGGCTTAATTTTTTAAATGCTCTTTGTTAATTTTGGAAATTTCAATGGTTTTAAAAATCTGCTATTGAATATTCACAGAAATGCGATACATGCATGCATTACAAGATTAATACAAGATCCCATTGGATCTTGTGCAGCATTTACCAGTATGCTTGTTGTACTTCTACAATCTCATCATGTGTGCCACTATCCTGAAGTGCATTGAAAACAATGAGACTGGATTCTGGGCTTCAGTTCCAAATTTCCCTTCATTTCATTTTAATGTCATTATAAAATATACTGTATGTATTTATAGAAAACATAATGTGGTTTCTCACAAATGTTATTTCCTCAGGCTTCAAATGGGTGATGAAAGGCTTGGTGCTCTGGCTGTTCTTATGAACTATCACACACACTGTAATTGTTTTTCTTCATCCCAGAGGTTAAAATGTTGGCATTCTGGCATAATGAGGGATTATCATGACCCATATCGCAAAAGTGCCAAAAAAGAATTCTGATAAGTGTACTTGCTGTCATTGTTGGTATGTCCAAATTTGATTTAAGAATCTTTCTTGTTTATCAGCTTTGGGAATGGTTCAGAGCAAACTTATATTTTGTAAACACTAAAATTTTCATTTATTACTTCAGCAATCTCATTAAAATCAAGGAGCACCACAGGTTTGTAAAATTGAGCTGGATATACTCAAAATACAAAATGCAAAGCTGTGACTAGAAAATGTCTCTACATATTATCTATCCAAGACAGCATGCAACAATAATCATTGCATTCTACTTGCCATAATAGTAATAATGAAGAAAATTCACCTCTCATATTCCTTTTATTATAAATGAATACGGTATATCATTAAAAGTTTCCCTGACATGATATTTCTGGCTTTATGAAGGGATAGAAAGGAAAGAAAGTGCTCGGTCTGAGCAACTCATTAACAAAGAATCTCTTTCAGTACTATATTTGTAGCTGGTTTAACAAAAGCTAAATAAAGCCAAGATTTTAATAAACTTTAAGGACCTTAAAATTTAATTCTGGATTTTAGGGGTTTTTTTTAGAGCAAATACAGTGTTGAAATACTGACTAATTTTGGAAAATAATTTGCCATTGGTCTAACCATATCCATTTATTGTTGCTAATGTGTTGGCTTTTGACCAATATTTTAGGGTATTAGGATTAATGCACAGCTATAGCACTTTGTCATAGAGACAGAGAAAACTCTATTTACAATTATGCTCATGCATAATTACTTTGAAAGTGTGGGGTGGGCATAAGGAGGAGGGATCAAAGAAAGTGTCCTAGTGACTCCAGCAGGGCTTTCAAACAGGGTTATGCAATTTCACCAAAAAAGGGCAGGGACTTATTGTAGAACTGTCAAGATCTAAATTAGTAGTATTTTAAGTACAAAACTCAAGATAGTGAAAAATGAGGTTATTAATTTCATAGCACAGTCACCTTCCAGGTCATCCCTTTATAGAAAATAAACTTGATCTTTTCTTATTACCGAGGTTTAATAGAAAATCCATAGATTGGTTAATATATCTGTGAAGGACATCTTACTTTTTGTTGCCCTGGTTACTATTTTGAAAGACTGATGACATATTGTGCAGAAAAATAATTGTAAAAACCATCTTTTCATCTATAACACCTTCACAAGTTGTACTTCCTGGGAGATTTCAGCAAGATCTTGCTATAATATTTTACTTCTCTAATATTTGAAAATAAAACTGAAGATTATTTGAAATGAAACTATTTTTAAAATCTTACTCAATTAAGTCTCTTTACTGTTGGCATTGGATGTGTATCCTGAAATTCTCTGATGTCTCAGATACTTCAAACCAGTAATACAGCAAAAAGGGTTGAATCATTACAAGAGCTAAGGAAACGTCCCTGATGAAGTGTCAGCCCCACTATGTCCTGAAGCCTCACAGCCAGCTTCATCCCCCTTAGCATTAAGCATCCAACTGAACTCAAAAGATAACACTCAAAAGATAGGGACAAAGAGGAATTTATGCCATTGTAGGACTAAATTATCTCCTTTCATTTGCTAGCTTTCTCAGTTGACTGTATAGAGAGTTAGTATAATTGTGCTTCTCATATTGTGCCTGTAATTATGTGGAAAGCATTCGTAGGATGTATTAATGATGATGGTAGTGGAGGGGAGATAGTCTCATGAAGTTCTGCTCTGCCCAGTCACAGGACCTTATGCCTGTCTGGACTGCTCTGTCTACAAGAAGTAACAGTTTGTTTGGGGCACCAATCTATGTCTTTTTAAATGAGGAAATGTACATAGCAATTCAGCTTTTTAATCAAGAAATGTAAACTATTCTCTGTGTCAGGAAATTAAACATTCTCTTGCACTTTTTATTGTTCCTTTTAAAAAAATTCAAATGTGTGGAGATGTATGATATTCCATTTAAAGTATACAGCTTCATACAGATTACTTGGAAAAGGAATAGGTACTCTGTAGATGGGGCTCTGAGGAAGCGTTATTGAATTTCATTGATTTATCATCTAAAGGCCAAGAGTGTATGGTGGGATAAACTGTAGACATTAATAAACTCCCTGGCAGCTTGATAAGGATATGCTCAAAAGGGAAAGAGAAAACTATTTAGATAAGGCTATATTCTATGAGACTAGAATGTGATTATTTGTCTGGTATTCAGAGGCATTATAAAAATTATGCACAACTGGCATTTGACAGGATGATCAGATTGAATAAAAAGGTGAGCTTTACTAAGACAATCTGTCTACAGGTTTGGTTTTGGGTTTTGGGGGTTTTTTTTTTGGGGGGGATTTTTGTTTGGTTTTTTTCTGTTTGGTCGGGGTATGGGGGGGGTTGGGGTTTTTTGTTGGTTTTTTTTTAATTTAAATTTAAAGGCTGTGCATAAGAGAGAAGCAATACAAAATATAGACAAAAATTTTCACTTCAAATTTCAGCCTGTTCTGTCACATAAAAAGAAAATTGGACAAGGACAGAATTAAAGAAACAGTGTTCTAAAGATCAGAAAAAACCCATTAACAGTGGTACAAATAATGTACACCAAGTATTTGATCCATTTAATGCCAATTATTTATCAGTACTGAATTCAGCCCCACATTTGCAAGATTCTGTAACTGAATTTCTCAATGATTCATAATAATTTAAGATAAATTGTTCTCAGGGAATCTTAAAAGGGATGAGACTTCACACTTTGCCAACTTACCTTAGAAACATCGTATGTATATCTTTGTGTGTGTTTGATAGTTTTCTGAACACTGTGTCTAGGATGAAGTAGAAATGCATATTTCTGTCACACATTATTTCATAAGTAAAGGATTATGAAGTAAATGCCTCTGTGTAGTTGTGTATCACAGTTCACATAATAGGCAACAGCTGTACTCCATCACCAGTGCAGTTCCAGATGTTCAGTGACGGCAGAGTTTTCTTTTTTCATTACCTATCAATGATGTAATGCTTCATAATACATGTTTTACAGACAGGAAAAGAGAACAAATTTAATTTGATGAATGTTTCAGATAGATAACAGCTGCATGTTTTGGAAGGTCATCCTCAGATATCATTCAGATAGTACTTGCTCTCATAAAAGGAAACAAATCTTTCTCCATCATGCATGCTATTTTAAATCAAAGCATCTTTCCTAAATCGTGACTTCATCAGGAAAGAATTTGAGGCTGCAAATGACAAACTACAGATGATTCCATAATAGTAAATTCTAACAGACAACATGTAAGGTCTTTGGTTGAGTTGTGTCAGAAGTATTTCAGCAACTAATGGCTTTTAAAAAATAACATAAAACTAAGGCTTTGGTCTTCATTTTTTAGTACTGTTTATATTGAACATTGGATCAGACAGTCACTGATAGACCCTGTTTTGTTTCTATGAGGTCATAACTTGCATCATCATGAAAGGCATCCTTTACCCTTTTCTGCAGGAACACAAATAAAGTGTTAAAAAAAGATGCTCATTAATCTTTGCCTAAAATTCCTCGATATTACTTACAGATCCCTTCTTTGCTTTCTAGCAGCAAATCCTTCAAACATAAATCTGCTAAAAACTTAAGATAATGTGATGATTTTTCAACATAAATCTGCCATCTTACTTCATGGCTAGAAGGTGAGGGAGGAGAATGAAAAAACCTCGTGAGTTGAGATAAAGACAGTTTAATAGGATAACAAAGAAAGAAAATAATAATAATAATAGAAACAACAACAACAACAACAAGTGATGAACAAATGCAATTGCTCACCACCCGTGGAAAGAAAAAAAAACAACAACCGGATGCCCAGTCTGTTTCCAACCAGTGATCCCGCCTCCTGGCTAGCTTCCCCAGTTATATACGAAGCATCATGCTATATGGTAGAGACTATCCCTTTGGCCACCCTGGGTCAGCTGTCCTGGCTGTGCTCCCCCAGCTTCCTGGGCACCTGGCAGTGCCTGAGAAGCCAAAAAGTCCTTGACTTAGTGTAGACACTACAACTACCTAGCAACAACTGAAAACATCCGTGTATTATCAACATTATTCTCATCCTAAATCCAAAACACAGCACTATACTGGCTACTAGAAAGAAAATTAACTCTGTCTCAGCTGAAACAAGGACAGATACAAGTTCATAGTCTCATTTAGAAACTTGCAGAAACTCTCTAATTACTTTGTCATGAAAAAAATAAATTTCTCCTTTTCAACATGTTGCAGTATTGTTCCCGAACTGAGATGCCCACCATGAATTTGACAAGTTCTTCCCTGAAAGTATTATAATAAATACATTTTGTGCATGAAGTTGTATTTAAAATGTTCATTATTAAAATCCTGTCATGAAATAAAAAACATCTCATTATCTCTGTCATACTCAGATATTATCATACTGGAACTATACAAGGACAAGTATATGGGAAGATATGTTGGTAGATGAATTACTATATAGTTTCTGGAAATTACCATTAACTTGACTTATCCTTTTATTTATGCCATGTGAATGCTCTAAATATGAGCTAGAGTCATTATTACACTGAAGTATTTTCAGTGTGGCCCTCAGCAAAGTACATTTTCCCTGAAAATTTTATCTTAATAAGACCACGGCTGCAATCAGAATATACTGAGCATGACATAATGTCATAATGACAGCAAGATGCAATCTGCAACACAGTTTTTAAAAAAATATTTTCTAGATGAGTTTGGTGTCTTACTGGACTGCCTATAGGTATGTGTTACAGTTCTTATCAGAACACATCAAGTTAGATAATGAGCATATGTTTGGCACCTAGAGTCTATTTTCAGGAACCCACATCAATTGACCTTTGTAAGCTACAGTCCATCATTTCATGTTGCCAGGAATTTCAGCTGCTTATGTATAGCTTTCAAGACTGAGGCATGTAGAAATGAGAATAAAGGACTGTGAAGTTAGTCATGAGCAAATGGAGCAATTTGACAGTTTCGGTACTAATCTACAGGTACTGAGCAAGAATAACTCTGTTTGTTTTTTAGAAATAATACATACATCTTGGTGTATCAAGTCCTCTTTCAAAAGTAATCTTAAAGTGTACATTCAAGAACCTTTGAGGTGTTCAAGCACCTCACTACCACTGACTGGCTCCATAAAAAGCCAGAGTACTTATCCACAATAGGATATTCCCAAATCACTTTTGAAAATAAGATTTGGGTTTCTGCGTTATTCCTGAAGCACTGTCAAAAATTATACCTTCTTTCTCAGGCATTTAACACCTAATTACATACTGAGAGTTCTAATGATATAGCAAGCTCATATGTAAAAAAATATAAAATGCTGTTAATAGCATGATCATGAGTTTGCCTAGAAAGGATTAAAATTATTTTTGACTCACTGAGATATTGACATTCTAATATCCATTATACTTAATGTAAATGGTACCACTCTGTTTAACCAATCCTGATTAGTCATACAGAAAATGTATCTATCTTTCAAATCTTATCCTGTCGATAAAACTGACTGAAAACAACCAACCAAACAGACAAAAAAAGGATAATGATTAAAAATTTTTTAAATTATTTTGTTGACTGATATTATTCCATTAGCCATTCGAACTATAATTATTTTTTCATAACATATTAAGAGGAAAGGGAGAGATAAAGCACACACTTATGCCTTATTTTGTCAAGGCATTTTGTATGATATGTTCTTACCTGATTTCATTTGGTCTCATTTGGTTCTGAAAAGTCTTCAGGCAAAAGATATTGATGGCTTCTTCCTAATTACCGGTTACGGCCCTTACACTATTTTAGTGCTACTTGACCTTTCAGCAGCATTTAATAACGGCAGTCATGAGATCTTGCTATAAATTTTTGAGACATACAGTAGCACTGATGTTTCTGACTTTTTCAGTCCGCTTCTTCCTCCACTTTACCACTCATCCAGAGTTTGCCAATGTGGTCACTTGTCTCTCCCACTTTGCAACTATTTTAATTGAAATTCTACACTTGGATTAAGGTTTCTTGTAAACTACTGCACTCGATTTTGTCACCTTTTAGTCTTTATCAACATATATTAATGATAAAAAATTGATGTTACAGTGAAGCTATTTGTACTGAAACTTAACCCTGTAAACAAAGTTCAAGACGTTTCAGGAAAAAGCAATATCATCATATTAATACTAGAAAATTATGAAGGTTACATGTTTGCTTCTGTTTTACTCAATAAAATGAAATTGAAACGTGGTAGAAAGATGATATTTGTTTAGGGTGAAATTTACCCATGTGCTGGAAGTCTCTTTTATAATTAAAAAAAAACTATTTTGGATTTGTTAGTGGGATGCAAGTCCTATTGTCATAGTGAGCTGGCCCTGTGCACAGAAGTGGATTTTGTCACAAAAAGGAAAGCTCAGACATTCACCAAGGGAACATGGAATAATGAATACCCCTTTTTCCCCACTTTGCAAGAAAATAAGCTAATCGGGTGCAATAGACACCTATATGTGCCTGCTTCTCTTCCAAGTATTAAAGATTTATTTGAGCCTATTGAGAACAAGATTTTCACCTCTATGTGTCTTTCTACAAACTAGGGAAGACTAACAAAAGTTGATTTTCAAACAAGTGCTAACAATGGCAGTAATTTGAATGGCAGACAAACCAGAAAAAGGAGAAGCTGATGGCACCCTAGAAGGACTTGCGCATTGGATATTGAGCAAGGGCATATGTTGCCATTTAGTAAGGGTTGCTACTGAAAAGGAGAGTCCAAACATTTTTCAGCTGTTAGCTATGACTCAAGTTTAAAAACTTTTTTGCTTTATAATCCTGTTTGTCCATTCAAGACATATATAATTTTAAGGTTATCTTTTTCCTGTTTGAATTGAATTGTTAGTTAGAAGGAATTTTTTAGGAAAAAAAAGTCCCATTATTTAGAAAATTATTCTTTGAGAGTTTATGCTATTATGTCTTTCTGAATGCTATAATTGTTGTAAGAGGAGGAAATGAAAATAGGTGACACTATCATTGCCTAAGGAGACGGGGTTTTTTTGTTTGGGGTTTTTTTTTGTGGGTTTTTGTGTTTTGTTTTGCATTTTTTTCTGTGTGTGTTTGGGTTTTGTTTTTTTGTTTTTTTTTTTTAATATCGTCACTGGAAAAAGCAACTTAGAGAAAATCTAGAAAAAAAAAAAGAAAAAAGAAGACGTTAGAAATCAGCTTGATCATCTTTTATATTGAGTTAAATGCATGCATATTTTATACTGAATACCACTGAAAGGCACTACCAAGAAACTAATAGTATTGTTTCAGGGGCTATGTATTTGCTTATTTTTGTTTTCATTGATGAATTGTTGTGTTGGGTTTGCACGGCAAGGTTTTGGCAGCAGGGGGAGGCTACAGGGGTGGCTTCTGTGAGAAGCTGCTAGAAGCTTCCCCTGTGTCTGATAGAGCCAATGCCAGCCGGCTCCAAGACGGACCCACCGCTGGCCAAGGCCAAGCCCATCAGCGCCTCTGTGATAACATATTTAAGAAAGAGAAAAACAGTTAGAGAGAGCTTTTGCAGCCAGAGAGAGGAGTGAGAAGATGTAAGAACATCGGCAGACACCAAGGTCAGTGCAGAAGGAGGGGCAGGAGGTGCTCCAGGCACCGGAGCAAGATTCCCCTGCAGCCCGTGGTGAAGACCATGGTGAAGCAGGCTGTCCCCCTGCAGCCCATGGAGGGAGGATGAGGGGGTGTAGCGATTCCACCTGCAGCCCGTGGAGGACCCCACGCCGGAGCAGGTGGAGACACCTGAAGGAGGCTGTGGCCCCGTGGGAAGCCCGCGCTGGAGCAAGCTCCTGGCAGGACCTGTGGACCCGTGGAGAGAGGAGCCCACGCCAGAGCAGGTTTGCTGACAGGACTTGTGACCCCGTGGGGGACCCACGCTGGAGCAGTTTGCTCCTGAAGGTCTGCACCCCGTGGAGGAGACTCACGTTGGAGAAGGCCGTGAAGGACTGTCTCCCGTGAGAGGGACCCCACGCTGGAGCAGGGGAATGATGAGTCCTCCCCCTGAGGATGCAGAAGCGGCAGAAACACCGTGCGATGAACTGACCGCAACCCCCATTCCCCGTCCCCCTGTGCCGCTGAGGGGGGCGGAGGTTGAAGCCGGGAGTGAAGTTGAGCCCGGGAAGATGGGAGGGGTGGGGGGAGGTGTTTTTAAGATTTGGTTTTATTTCTCATTCCTCTACTCTGTTTTGCTTAGTAATAAATAAGATGAATTCCCTCTCTAAGTTCGGTCTGTTTTGCTCGTGATGATAATTAGAGAATGATCTCTCCCTGTCCTTATCTCGACCCGTAAGTTTTTTTTCATTGTACTTTTTCTCCCCTGTCTAATGAAAGAGGGGAGTGATAGAGCGGCTCTGGTGGGCACCTGGCCCTCAGCCAGGGTCAACCCACCACAATTATATGAATTGTGAAAAGAGAACTTCTTGAGGTTACTGCTAATTTCTTGCCAGTTACGTATCTCCATTTCTGTTACCAAGACTGAGATTACTGATGAAACTACTTGTTTTACCAGTGAACTGACTTTTCTGCAGTAACTTTGTCGTAGTTACTTGGAGCGTCAAATTAGATCCAAGAAGCTTTTGATCTTTTATGCTCACTCATACATTCAAAAAAGAAATCAGTCTAAACAAATGTGTGCTTCTGACACGCCTTCAAATGTCAGTTTATCAAAGAAAGTATTTTTGTGACTGAATGGTGGAGTGTATCTTCAAATTAAACACAAGTAATTTAATCAGATAAAGATAAGAATAACACTGACTAATAAAAAATTAATACAGTGGATAGAGTGTGATTATTAAGGAGTTCTATCTAGCCTTTCATTCTTGAGTTTCATTCTTAGCTCAGAAATAAAAATTACTACAGCTGGTAAGTCTTTATACTTCAAAGACTATCTCCAGCATTTTTTGTTCAGACAATTTAATTTTAAGAATAAATACTACATAATGTATTACATTTGAATAATCTTTTTCTTGATTTGTTACCATTATAGCAGGACACTGAAGCATATTCTTTTGGTGTAGACATTTCATATCACACATTAAACTTTCTGTCCTGGAATCTTTGCTATTAAGACAGCCCATTGCTTTGGTTCCTGATGGGCCACTGTCTTTGATGTATTATTCCTTCCTATGTTCAGCTGGGTGTCTCCACAGGCAAAACCTGAAAAAATGTAACCCGACTGAGAAGTCATCTGATCACAAGGAGTGAAAAAACAGATTTATAACCAAATTTCTCCTGTCAAACCCTTCTTTGGTCATTTGGAGTCTATTTTAAACTCTTCTGAAGACACTGTATTAGTAACCAACTTTTATATCAAGTTCATTTCTGTTTACTGTCAGCCAAGAAGATGTAGCTTTTCCTTACCATCCACAGGAAAAAAATCAAAGATTTTCTTGGCTAGAGACAAGCCATTGCTTGTCTAGATATTTTAATGTAATAGGTGAGAGGTATTTTATTCAAGTTTTTCTTTTATGGGTGTTGTGGGTTAGCCCCAGTAGGCAGCTAGGCCCCACACAGCTGCTCGCTCACTCCTCCCGAGGTGGGATAGGGAAGAGAATCGAAAGGGTAAAAGCGAGAAAAATCATGGGTTGAGATAAAAGCAGTTTAATAGATAAAGCAAAAGCTGCACGTGCAAGCAAAGCAAAATAAGGAAATAACTCACTACGTCCCATCTGCAGGCAGATGTTTAGCCTCTTTCCTGGAAATAATGGCTTCATCATGTTTAACAAATACTTGGGAAGACAAATACTGTAACTCCAAAAGTGCCCCCTCCTCCTTTTTTGCCCAACTTTTATTGCTGAGCACAATGTCCTATGGCATGGGATATCCCTTTGGTCAGTTGGGGTCAGCAGTCCTGGCTGTATCCCCTTCCAATTTCTTGTGCGCACCCAGCCTAGTCGCTGGGTGCATCATGAGAAAGAGAAAAGGCCTTGACGCTGTGTAAGCACTGCTCAACAAAAGCTGCAATATAACACTATATGTAGCTTGTCCTTTTATAACACGGCCATGGCAATAAAGACATTGAGCTGATTTGACCGTCTTGCAATCATAATTTGACAAATCTTGGTAGAAGACAATGCATGAGTGAGTGGAACACAGAAGCAGCTTACATATATGACAGAGCATTCCTATGGATATTGGATGCAACTGGTCAGAAAAGACTGTCTGTTTTTAAAGCCTTTAAAAATGACCTCAATGTCCAGCTTAGTGTTTTTTGCTAAGAGCTTCGATTATGCAAGAGAGATATGCTGACATACTGTTGCCTTTAGCTCCTATTTATCATATTTAAAAGAAGATTATCTTATCTTACTAAAATGTATGTCTTACAATATAGTGAATAAAATTTTATACTTATGATAGCACAGCTGTACACAGGGCAATGTGCCTTGCAGTTACTCATGGAGTCTCATTTGTAATGCATTTGTAATAATGCCAGTCTCATTCCTGTGATATTAATGGAAAGAACATGCTGGCATTTTAAATAGAGCCTCTGATTTGTGACATTATTCAGCTGAATAACTTTTTAAAACTTGCACACAGAAATATTTGCTATACAGCAAAATTACTGAAGTGCATTGTCAGCATGAGAACATTATAAGATCGGTGGATTCTGAACTTTAAAGATGAGAAATGTAAAATTCCTCTTGGAGTGAAAGTGTTACCAGATGATGTGTGATGACAACAATGATGATGATAGATAGATAACTGCAACAAAGAAATGGAAGGTTTTTTTCAGAACTCTTAGTAGTTTTTGCTATGCATTAAACCTTGAAAATGTTGAATATACTCTTTGCAAAGGGAGGCACTTCTGTAGATTTTGCAAGTTTGCAAGAGCCATGAAAAAAGGCCTTAAACATGAATAAAAATGATGATAATAAAAACATCTGTCTAAAATTATCTTTTAAGTATGTGATGAATACCATGTGAACATATGAGAAGATATTATCAGCACACTTTTGAGAATTACTTTTATTATATTTTACCTTATTAATTGTGATTTTTGAAAAACAATAAAGTTGACACAATTTGCCATTAGTTATTAAAGTTTTAAATGAAAAGTTAGAAACAAAAATGTATTACAGTGTTTTCATTTCATTAGTATTGTATATCCCTAAAATATATGTTTTATATTAAATAGATTATATAGTGTGTATAGCAGTTGCCAGAGTAAATCAATCACATATCCTGTGGCCATAAAATACCAATGCATTAAGCAACTTATCTATTATTGCAGTAGAAATCAGATATTGCAGTTTTTCAGTGCTGTAGATGCCAAGGCTTATTGCATATAAAATATATTTTATTCCCTAGAATTTTGAATTAATTTCTATGCCAGAATTCTAAACTTATATTAATTTGAAACCACCTGTAATGAATAGCATTATAATGAATAAATTATAACAGCTGAGCTCATTTCCTCTTCTTTCATTTGATCTTCAAGAAGTATTCTGTAATACTCCCTCATTTTGACAAACCAACCTAAGGTCTAAACATTAGGTTGTTTTACTCCTAACCTCTGCTCTGGATTAATAGCTGAACTGAACCACCTAAATTCTTTAGCAATCTATCATAATCTTTGTCAATAATCACTTTATTAGTACACTATATTTCCTGTCTCTTAACTAGTTTTAAATTCAGAGTGAAGTTCTTTACTACCTTAAAGTTATGGAATTACTTTTCCTTGTTTATGTAACTCCTACTTGGGTCAGCCATTCAGGTCAGCTTCAGCTGTCTGTCTCGTTAACATAATTTTTGACCAAACCTCTTAATGTCAATTCCTTCTACTGACGGCCACTCAAGCAGAATATCAAAAGGAAACTAGTCTTACTTCATGTATTTATATCAATTTATTACTAAACTTAAAAGACAAAAGTTCTATTCTCAGCTTTAGGGATTGCTGACTTAATTAATAATATTGATTAATTAATGGTTTGCAGTTAGTGTCTCTTTCTTCCCTGAATCCAGGGACTGAAAAGGTAATACGTGTAAACAGTAACCTCACATCCTGATCAAAACGACAGCCTTAAAAAGTAAGGAATATGGTCTCAATTTACTTTGTGTTGCTAGTTCTGCAAGGGTGATCTCCAAGGGGAAACTTCCAGAAAGAAAGTCAGACCTCCCTGATCACTGCACCAGTTGCAGAGGGACTGAAAGGAAGTTTCCTTCAGACATTTGAGTCAATTATCACATTATCAAAGATAAGATGTATTTCTTGTTCCCACTTTTCCACCTACAAATGTTCCCATTGTTGTTTTCCTTAATCCAAAACTAAAAGAGTCTTGGAACAGAATGTACAACATTGGCCCTTCTTGGACTGAAAATGTAAATCAGAAAAGCTGCTCTAATTGACATTTTCTTTGAAAATTTTATTAGAGAGATCCAAGAAGGAAGCAGCACAAACAGAACTCTCATAAGGAATCTCTTCAGTTCAGAGATAAGATACACTAAAATACGTAAACCAGAGCTGAATGGCTAGTCCAGACCTGAGACAGGCAGACCTGAGGTAGCAGCAGTCTGACGATACTCCCTGCAGTGCATATATTCCATCAGTCTGGCAGCACTGAATTCGTTTAAGGGAGGACTCGTGATACGTGCTGGATTTCTGTAGCATGCATATGTAATTTGTTTGCTCTTAGCTAACAACTTCTTTTTTTTTTTTCATTTTTTGTTTTCATTCTTTCCACCTTATCTCAGTCTTTCTTGAAACAGATGAATCTCAAAAAATAAACAAAAAATACTGGCAGCTTTCAGGCTACCTTTCCATCTTGAACTTAACAGGCAAATGGTATAGAACTTGTAAGCACAGTAGTCAAAGCTGCCTTTGCAATCTGTTGTTTGGCAATTTGCAGTTGGGGGTGATGGAAAGATTTAAATGTTTTAAGAGATGTAATTTTCCTATCGCAGCTCTTAGCACTTCAGCTATGATTTTCTTCTTCACAGAAAGTAGTGGGAGAAGAAAGGGAGGAGTAGAGTTTTTGAGGTGGCCAAATGATCTTAGCACTTCTTTCAAATTTTGGCAGCTTTCATGGCCTGATTTTTGCAGACAGACCTTTCAGCCCAAATCCAAGGTTCCTGAGTGCAAAATGTGGAAGGATCTTCTGGCAGGAATCATAGCAAAATTGACGTCTCAGTTACAAAGAAATTACGCATCAGGTCTTGGCTCTGTGGGTTTCACAGCACGTCTCTTACAACCTTAATTCTATGAGATGCTAGAATATTGGATAATGGCATGAAAACAGATCTCTGCATTTAAAAGTTGGGAAAATGTTAAGATTGAAGTCATATTTGGGTATATTCTGTATTGAAAGTTATTATATTCAGGTTATATAAATCAAGAAAGGATTGTCAAAAAATACCTCTCCAGATGGTCTCATGAGGTCCAGCAGCTTTTGTGCCCAGAGTGCCAGCTACTGGGGGGACTGGCACGAGTGGATCTGGTGCCACCAACTGGAGTCAGAGTAGGGGCATGGGGGTCTTTGGCCTGTGGTGCCAGCAACTGGAAAGAATTGGTGGTCTTGGTGCCAGCTACTGGACTGGGTGAAGGCCTCTGCTGCCAGTGGCTGGGGCGGGAATGGTGTGTGTCCTGAAAACCAGCTACTGGAGGGACTGGTGTGAGTGAAGTGAGTGAGAAGCTCAATGCCAGCGGCTGGAGCAGAACCGTGAGTCATGCCATGTGCCTAGTGCTCACTGCTGGAAGGGGCCAAGTGTTTGTATCTGCCCCAAAATGATGTGTGATGGGGTTTGCATGCCTCATTTTCCAGCAAGCTTCAGCCAGTGGGTAGAAGGCCCTTGGTCCAGCAATGAGTATCAGGGCAGAGAGTCTGTGCTGGTATTTGAGGGGCCCCATGACTATGGGGTGCCTGTGAGATGACTGTGAGTGTGTGCATCTGTTTGCTGGTAAGCATCAAGATGAACTTGTGAAAGAGCAGGAGACCCGGGAAGTGGTTTATAGGGCCTGGAATCCAAGCAGTGGTATCGGATGGATGGAGGGAGCATGCTGTGCCAGTAGTCGGGGTGATCCATGAATGTGCATGCCCTTGTGAATCTTATGAATCTGGAGCATGGTTTGCGTATGCTTTCACTCATGAAGTTTGGTCTCTACCAGACAAAAAGGAGGAAGGCAACTTGGCTGGCTGTTCTTATGTTTTATATGAGGTGCTGTTGAGGAAGGTGGCACCTTGTCTGTGGTAGTCCATGCAGCTGGCCATACACATACATGGGACACATGCTGAGCTTTGCTACTGGTTGAACCTGCAGAAAAGCAACAATTGTGTCCCTCAGTCTGACACAGAGACCTTCTGATCCCTGGCTGTCCAAGGGCTGGGATCCAGCAGCAGGACAGGAGGAATTCCAGGGCATGGAGTTACTGGAAGCGGTGGCCACTCCTAACATCCCTTAACAACTGGGATGCATTTGCAGTGAATCTGTGGAATAAATAGTAATAGATGATGACTACTTAAAAAAAATAAACTAGTTACAAATTTTAACCATGCAGAGACCAAACCAACTGGTACTTCCCTCGTTGCATAGCAGCAAATCTCAGTGACAATAGCTATAGAAAAAACCCTGAAAACATTAATATTAATTAATGTCACTTTTCAAAAGCACCTTTTATTTCAAAATATTAGAAAGACTGGATTTTTGATCTAAAGTATAACATCCAGCAGACTAATCTGAAGTGTTCAGTCCATATAGTTGTCCAGAATAAAGCTGGTTGGGATATGGGACTTTATAGGATAGGATTTATTGTTTTAATTTTTCAGTGGGGGGAAATGACTTCAAAATTATAAAAATAAAAAGCTTATTTTTATTCCAAAGTGAACCTTTGTTCCAAGAAAATGTAAGGTGAAACAGTATATACAGCAGTATAAATAGTTTCTAATGCATTGTCCTGATTTTGCCTTATTTTTAATCTCCTGTGATGTCTGCCTGTGGGGAACTACTCAGTTTTGATTTTCAGAGTGAATACTCTTGGTCATGACTAAGACTATGTATGAGGGTGTGACATATTGGTCTCAGTATATAGTAACTCACTGAGTATGAGCAACCACTTACAATTTTTCTTCAAAGTTTCAGCCTCAAGATAGCTACATGCACAGGGAAGGGCTGCAGTCAGTCCTTGGGAAACAGAAAAACCCACAGAATGGATGTGGGCGCAGCTGGTAATAAATCTACTGGAAATCTCACCTTGAATAAAGCAGAAGTGAAGTAAAAGCATTATAAACTTTCACAAAGTATATTTTATATTTCCTCTTTTGCCAGTTTGGTGTGCAGAATCCTATTTCACAGTAGAACAGGATCTAGAATGTGAAAAATACAAAATTAAGGTTGCTTTCACTCTGTTATCACTGATAAGCATGTATAATCTGGCTTCAGTAAAGTAGTTAGCACTAGAGATTTTCTCTGACATTCAATTAGTAAGTGAGTTTTATAAAGGTATCTCCCTACTTATAAATGCCAAAAAAATACAGGCAGGAAATTTGTAGTTACAAAGTTCTGCCCTATTATTTCCTTTACTGCTAACATTGTCCAGATAACTTATTAGCAACAAAACTGTTTAAATTTCTGTAGTTGAATTTAGACATATAATTTATTCAACAAGTTAGCCAAACATAACTTATTCCTTCATACTTTAAGCAGCGATTTCTTCTGTCGCAGTTACAATAGCTAATAATTTCAACTTTTGTGTCTCCTGTGCTACCACCACTTTTCAGAAGACACCAAAAATACTGATGTGAGAGCACAAAATAGTAAATTACTTGCAAAGAAGTACTCTGCCTTCCATATAATTCTGTATTTTAATGTTAAAACCTCTGAACTCAGTAGCTACAAATAATAAGTAGATATCTGCAAACTACTTCACTCAGATCTTAGAGTATTTGATATTAGCCTGGTCTGGTCTGATCTACACTGAACACAAGTGATTCATTTCCTTACAAATATTTTTTTAGGAACTTCACTAATTGTTTTTTTGAAGTCCCTTGGACACCTTTTTCATTAGATCAATATGTTCCAGAATAAGCACATTTTCTAAAGAATAAGCATATTTTCTAAGGAAATGGCATTTCAAGGTACAGAAATATTCATATATGTAAAATTATATACTATTTCTTTAATGTCTGTGAAATTCAGACAAACTTACTTTCAGAAGTAAGTATAAACATTTCAGAAGAGCAGAAATATTTTCTCTATTTTGTTCCTCAGCAAGTTCCTTTTTTGTTTCAACTGGCCATGGGGCATTCTGTCCATGGAGTATACAAACCTATGCCTATTTCAGAAAAAAAAACCCAACCCAACCTAAACCAAAAACCAACCAAGAAAAAAGGAAAAAGAAGCTGTAAAAATATATATTACCTTCATTCCAGTTTCACTAGCCACTTCATTCTGATCATTTAATAGAATGGGGTTTTTTTGCACACATGCCTATTTGCTGGGGTGTTGCACTTGCACTTTGCTACACTACAGAAAAGAAAATATATTTGTGCTTGGCTGAAGTTGCAGTGAGCAGTATATCTGCCAATGATCCTTGTATGCCTCTGTTTCTTTCACATTCAGATTTTAGATATACACTAAATCAATAATTTGGGTGTTCCACTTTAATAACTTGAATCTGATTATCTGAAATTCTTTAAATAACATTTCACATATTCAAAGGTGTCCAGTTCCGTCGTCACAGTGAACTTGAACTTTTCTACCTCTTATCTCGCACTTCAAGTTTCTAAAACAACAGGAGAAACAACATTCTTAGCCACAAGAAGAAAATAGTGTTACTGCACTAGTGGGACTTAACTTCAAAAAATCAATGATATCTTAGCAAATGGAAATTGAGATTTTGGAAAGGTTTTATTTTAAACAAAACCTTTGGCACAGTTTTCAGAAGCACAGAAAAATCATGGGTTGATATGAAGGTAACATACCTGCTGAAAGTCTTTTGCCTTTTTTGAAGCATTTTTCAGCTTTTTCTGAAAAAACTGCCAGAATTTCTAACATTGGCAAAGAAAATATTTCCTTCATTCTCAAAAGTTAAAGTAACATGTTCATGGAATATTTGTTCAAAAAAAATTTTAAAGGCTGCATCCAGAGACTAACATTGGATAGTAGTAGCCAACATTGCAAATGGTTTACAAGCATTTAGCCTAAAACCCCCAATATCTTATAATGGGAACAGTTTGTCAGCTTTGGCTGACAACAGTGACCTTTAGGTATTAATTTTTTTTTTTTTTTTTAATAAGAAAACCCTGGGATTTTTTTTTTTTAATAAGAAAACTCAGGGGTTTTTTTGTGTTTTGGTTGTTTTTTGGGGGGTTTTTTGTAGATTTTTTTAGTTTTAGTTGGTTTGGTTTGGTGGGGTATTTTT
Organism: Balearica regulorum gibbericeps; assembly: GCF_011004875.1. NCBI lineage: Eukaryota > Metazoa > Chordata > Aves > Gruiformes > Gruidae > Balearica > Balearica regulorum. Next base: position 32,007,418 of record NC_046188.1, read on the forward strand.
GGGGGTGTTTTTTTTTGGTCAGCTCCCTTTCAGTTAGCAAGATATATATCTCCCTGTTTGTTGTGCTCCTCCAAATTCAAGGTAAACTATTGGGATCTGAATTGTTATTCAGAACAACAATTCCTAGAAGATGAGCAAACTGTTTCATCATAACCCTCTTTATTAGTCTCTTTACACCTTACCATCTTTACAATTTTTTAGTAACTGTCTCTTCTAAGTATTTCACATTTTGGCTCACGTAACAATTGTATTCCACTTCTGCATGGAGAATATGTTTCGCTGAGTTTAGAAATCTGTGGAGGCCAATTACCACTACCAGTAATCAGTGTAAATGGGAACAAGACCACACCCTACCTACTGGTTCATATGAAGATGCAAGATAGAAAGAGTAACTGGAACAGACCCTTCCTGAGATTCATTGCTTAAAGAAACAAATCAACTTGCTCTGAATCACCTCGAATCATGGAATGTGATTTAAACGGAATGTTATACCATTTAAACTATAAATTACTGCTAAAAACATGATTAGGTATTGAGACAGTAGCTTATATCTGCTCCATATGAGAATATTCCATGTAATTTCTCACCATGGTCTACAAATAATGAGCACAACTCTTGACATGAAAGGAATGATGAGATTTAAAAAAGAAAAAATCAGACATTATAAAATGCTGTAAAAAATGTTACCCAAGCATGGAAAATCTAAGTGATTCTTTTGGTACCACACAATATCTCCTTCTGTGAAGAAAATAAAAATCCTAAAGAATGTAATCTGTTGCCCAAGGCAGCTCTGCACCATTAAAATCTATTTCTTTCCTCCTGGAGAATTAAAAGAGGATAAAAAAACTTAAAATGAAGTAACAAAATCATTGTCAGGAAACTGCAGTTGGATGATGATGATGATGATTATTATTATTATTATTGTATTTTGTATTTTGTTTTCAACCATAAATATTGTTTGAACAATTGTTGTTTGAAACCTGCCTAAAAAGTCAAATAAATTAAAGTAATAGCACCTCCCCAGTAATTGCTTCATAGAGTTTTATGATTATGAATTTTGTGTTGGCAAAATGAATCTTTCTATGTAATTGACATTTTAAAGCTATTATATAAAAAAAAATATTTTTTTTCTGAGTGATTTTGAGTTTAATTATTTGACCTTTCCCACTGTTTCATCATTCTTGCCTTCTCACTCAATTTTATACCAGTTCACCAATACAAGAGAAAGGCTGGATTGCAATGCCCATAATGAACATCATTGTATCCCCAGAAATTGAACATAGCTCGAGACAAGAATCACTACGCATCTTTTCTCAACAGGGGAACTACTTCAGAAAGAAGACTAAATCCTAGAAAAAAACCTGTAATACAAATCACAGAAAAACAATGGAAAGTGAAGTATATACAAACTAGTGCTGTAGCAAGTCAAAAAGAAGATTTCTTCAGGAAAATAAAGAAAAATCAAAGTATCATGATCTATAAAAATCAAAACATTTTCATTTTAACCAGAACTTTCTAAATGAAAAGTCCAAGAAATGTTATGGGATGGAAACTCTTGCAAAAGTTGTCTATTTGACATGAAAGCTAGTACTGAAATGCAAGCATTTTCTGCAGGTTTTTTTTTTTTTTTAAATACTCAATCATATTAAAATCATATACATGACAGAATAGTATCTTTATATGTGAAGATACTGTCTTGCATAATTGAAGAAAAGGATGTGTACATATCTTTGCAGACTGTGGGCCTAAAATTAACCAGTTTTTAGTTAAAATCCTTTTGACTTATAGGCTGATCCCATAAATAATATTTTAACATTCCTTAAGTGTTATGAAATTTCCAGCATTTGCTGGTTGCCTTGGTTGCAGCCTGTAACAGATGTTTCAAAACATAAGCAAGGTCATGAGCCACAGAACTGAATAAACAGTTTCAAAGGAAAAAAAAAAAAAAAAAAAAAAAGAAGAAATACTATCTTCGTTTATTATGCTAGCTAAGTTACAAAATTTCCACTGGCTTGGCTCTTCCTTTGTCTCCTGCTTTAAACAGAGCCAGAAACTTAGTCTGAGTCAGGCAAGCCCCAGTTTACATTATTCTGCCAAGTTTCAGATGTCATTTACTCTCTGTCATTAAATTATAAACAGACTTTTCATTTACTGAAAATTTAAAAAAGGAGAAGTATGGTCCAAAACATTTATTTTGGAGCAAGGGGTTCTACAAAATTTTGGGATTTCTAGTAACCTCAGATGTCTAGAGGAGAGGGAGAAACAGAGTTTCCAAAGTACATTTTGCTCTCAAATGATGATAACTTTTTTTTCTTTTTCATAAAAGTAACCAACTTTCACTTATATGCTGCATCTTGGGTCACTCTTTCTTGGCTGGGTTCCTCATTCACTCTTTTCCTTTGCTTGCGTACATCTATTTGTAAGTGCTGACTGAAACCCGAGCATATTTGCATAACACCAGCATTATCTCAAGATAGAATACTTCTTTTCTTCTCTGCTTTTGCAGGCACCTTTTCAGTTCACAGAAAGGCTCCTATTGCTTTGAGAAGAGATGATGGTGTTTATTATTGGTCTGATATTGCATTCAAAACTCCCAGTGTTTCTATTGGAAAAGGAGAAAAGTTTATGAGGTGCAGAGAGGTATTCAAGGTATTGTGTGTTAATACAGTGTTTTTCACCAAATGATTTTGATACTAAACCTGCTTTGGGATTTATATTGGGTAGAAGAGAAAGGCAATAGGCAATTTTTTTATACCTTTTCCAGTTACATGTGTCAAAATTTGCCAGAGAGTAGTGTTGTAGAACCTGACCTAGAGGTCAAAACATTTAGAGTGCTTCCCTCCTAATTCCTTTTTTATTATTATTATTTTTCAATTGATCTTGTTGAAATTTGGAGAAGAGCTGTGGATACTGCAGATCTGCAGACTTTTGAATAGAACCTGAAGCTGTGTAAAAGAGACTCTTTGAATCCAGTTGAAAGTTTTATCTGACTGTTCACTGATTCCTCTTCACTAGTCATGATCTGCCTGTGGCAAAGTGGTTCTTGTGATTGTGAAGATTACTCTCCACGATGCTCCTTCTGACAGCGTGAATATTGACTTGCACTTATAAAGGTCAGGCAGCTCCTACTGTTGTTGGGAGTGAGAACACTGACTCCAGCAAGGCTCTCTGAGAAGAATTTAACCTTCAAATTACAAAACAGAATGCTCAGCAGAGCCAGGACTTCAGACAACTTGAAAGTTAACCTTATTTCTCTGCAAACACAAATGCGGACTTCAGTGTTGCCCCAGCAAAAGAAAAAAAAAAATAAATCAAACAACTAAGTGGACAAAGGATCCAAGAGATATACATCTAGCAGGCATTTTATTTCACTTCTTAAAAGATTGGTAGACTGCATAGAAAGAGTCACTTTTGGATATCTTCGCTTCCAAAACAAGTAATGGCTCCTTCAGCTTTTAAGAGCCTTCTGTGGAAAGATAAACCATCCCATACATTCCTTTCCTCTATTGTTCTGACATTAGATCAAAGAAGTTTATTCCCAGTGAAGCACAGCAACTGACTTAGCTCACCTTTGAAAATTCTTCTGTATTTGCTATCATGTGGATTCAAGCTCAGAGCACAGCTGAGGTAATTTAAGGTCTGTCAGAATTTGGCTGTCTATTAGCGATCATGTCCTGCGGTACAATACAAGAAGGATGACAGTGTAGAAGCAGAACTGCAAATGAAAATGAAGGCTCACTTTTCATCTTGATGGAGTGTAAAAAAATAATATTTTTAATTTTTAATGCAACACATTTATATTGTGGCAGTAGTGGCAGTAGGCTCATATTGCATATAAATGAAGATGATTTTTTGGTTTGTAGGAGAATAAAAGGAGAATAAAGGAGACATTATGATGAAGAGTATACTGTGCAGGCAATAAAAAGGAAGAAGTATATGTAAGTCTTGGTTGCCTAGAAAAGGCATTGCTTTCTGTGTTTGGGCACTTCCCCCCCCAAATGCATTATAACTTTCACAGTTTTAAGTTTGACATCTGGCAGATTTTAGATAGTGTAAAAATCATCCTTAATGGCCTTTCTGCCTCATCAGTGGGGCCACCATTCAAGTAACAAAGTGCCAATCAGTTGCTCTTGTTCCTCTTTAGCTTCAAGATATTACTGGAGAGCTTTTTGCAGAGATCATGATCTCTCTGCTTGATATGCCGTTTATTATAACTATAGTTAAAGGTCTTCAGGCTTATCCATTATAACCCCCTAATTTTCTTGACTGACTTTTTTTCCTCCAGGATAAGATAGCATGCTAAATTTCATTTCCCCTTGACCATCCCCACCTTCCCTCAAAGAACAGATTTTATTATATTTGAAAGACAAGGAAAAGAAAAAAATGAAACAAAATTAACTGTGCTGTTTTATTTGAAATATGAAAATGAAAGATTAACAAACAGAATCATTTAAGGTGTTTCATTGCACTGCTAAAGATCTAATTAAATTGATTTTTTAAATGAAAATGAAATTTCATGGGCAATTAGAGTGTAAAATAAATCACTTCTTATGGAAAAAGAATGCAGTATGAAATCAAAGAAAATATGTGAATTATACTCAGTGTTTAAGCTGAGTGAAGCAAATAACCAAGGGTGTTCCTCTTCTCTGGACATTACCTTAACCACTCTGTCTCAGGTATCATGTATTTTTGGCTTACCAAGTTAATTCTGGTTAATACAGTCTTACAGTGCACTGGATAATACAAATATTTATTTTCAAAATATGTGCCAAATGGTTTAACTTGTTTCTGAATATTGACCAGAGCAAATTTACAATATTCTTTTGGTATAAAGAGAATACTGGACTGCTTTTCAGCTATGCCAATAAGGTTTCTGGGCTGAAAATGGTTGAAATCCTGTAAGCAGGTATTAACATAATAGACTAAAATGGTACAGTTCACTGATACTTGAACAAAATGTAATAATCTTTTTTATATGTGATCATATTTACTAATGCCTAATTCATAAAAATATAACATAGCATTGAAGCATTGGCTTAAACTTAAGTTCCAGTCAGGTTTTTGTATTTATTTTAAAACTTGCTATATAGTTTATAGAACAGAAGTATATGCTTTTTATATACTGTCCTGAGTAACATTAGCCTAGTCAAACTTTTATTTATTTGGGTTTGTACAATCAAAAACTAAGCCAAACTCTCAGAATAAACAATGACGTTACTGTTATTCTATAAGGAAAATCAACTTTTTTCTTTAAAGTATTGTGCAATGTAGGAGACTTCATTTTCAAAATTAAAAATAACACAAAAATATCTACTTCTCTTATTTTAACTTCAGAACTGTTCATTTCTGAATATCTTCATTGTCAAGGAGATTGCACTGCAGATGAATATTACACTATTTTATCGGTCCACACTCAAACTCACTACCTGAAACACCTGTCACCTGCTTATTACTCATTTTGATATCCAAGTTGCTTCCAGGCTTCTTCACCTGAAAATGAGACTTGGTTTGTAGAGGTTCTAGAACATACACTAAAAAGAGATGATGTGAAGCACAGGAACTAGATTTCTTAATTGCTAAAGATTTCTAAAACTATGGGGTCAGCTCAGAATTCCAGAAGCTTAAAAATACAAAATCTGAGAAAGGAGTTGCACTTGTTTAATCCTAACTTCAGCTACCTTGGAAATTAATTAACATTACCCGCCCCTAAGCCCTCAATAATTATTGCCTCACAATTGTAAAGAGGAATGGGCAAGCACAAATTGGTCTGTATCCTAATGTACCTGGACTGATCAGGTAAACCAGAGTGACGGAAGCAATTATTATCTTCCATTAGCCGAATGACTCACAAGAAGGTTTCAGAATTGGCCTTATCCTACTAGGCTGAAACAGCTTAGGAGAAAATTCATTTATAATGCTGCATTTCCTATTATTTTATGACTTTAAAGCACTCCCTTTAACTTTAGTGACATTTTCACATCGTTAATTAATAGCACATTAAATAAATGTGATTTAGGAAAAACATATCTTTAAAGTGTCATCGAAAACTTGTGACTTCCCTGACTTTTGAATTAATTCTTAAATGATGAAAAAGGGAGCAGCGATCTTGAGTAGCAGCAATTGAATTGATATACTGGGATAAGTCACACTACTGACGTTTCTGGCACAAGGCACCATTGTTTAATAGATACTCTTGAAGTTATTTTGGAGGAATTAAATTGCAACAAAGTCAATTAAGATGTGGCTTTTAGATTCTTTACTAATAATATGATTAGAAAATAAATTATTACTGTTATAAATATTTTTTTCTGAAGCAATATATAGCATTTTATACAGGATAAATCAATAGCTTTCCTCAGCTAGAAGGCTTTGGTTCAATTTCCAAACCTGGCGGCTGCTGCTTAGATAGAACATGTGGGAAGCAGGATTATAAGGACATCCTTCATAGAGCAGACCAAAGTCTATCATGCCCAGTAGCCTCAGTCTGACAGGGACCAGGAGCAGATACTTATGGAACAACTATAAGAACAAGTACTAGCACTTCAGAGAAGTAATTTTCCAGCTTTCATCATTTGATGCACTTCCTGCACGACTGATCATAGCCGTGTGCTTAGTAGTCCTGGATTGATTCTTTTTTCTTGAATTGATGAAATTTCTTGAATTCATGTTTTAGTATCCACAATATCTTACATTACTTTGCTCCAGTTTACACATTCAACAACAACAAAAAAATAATCTCATTTTGATTATCTTGACTATACCACCTGACATAACTTTCTTTTGATGTTCCTTGGGAGGTTTTATTATTAGAAATATAAATAATTATTTCCTGTTCATCTTCTCTGTGTGCCTCACAACTTTGTACATCTCTAGCATAAAGCTGACATTACAGTAACATTTCTTTATCCTTTTTGGCTTCCTACAATTGTAAAATTTCATTTTCTGTGAATATCTGGCCAATACCAATATTTTGAACAGTTTATGCTATCTTTGATGAAAACATACTCTTTTACAATTTTCTAAACAATCTATTGTTACCATCCCAAAAGCCCTTTACTATGACACTGTGGAATATTTTCGAATACAAATAAAAAGTAAAAAAAAAACATTTTGCAGACAGAAGATAGCTCATTTCTATAAGAAAACTGCATTTTCAGATATGGAAGCCAGTCATTCACAACATCATCTGGATATGAAAACACTGGTGATGAATTTTGTGAGTTTAAGTATTAGATATTTTTTCATCTGCTTCTGAAAATCGTTAAAATTGTGTCTAAACTTTGTGGCTTCTGATATGAAATACTCTCTGCTTTTTTCCTTCTGCTACCAACAATACTAGATTATCAGGAAAAGTAACTTTAAGTATGGGGAACAAAGGCATTTGAGAGAGTACAGCCTTACAAAAACTTTTTTTCAAGAATGAACTGGCATAAATGTATTTTTATTCCCCTTGGTTACTTTTCCCAAGTGGTAGTCACTAAGTGACTCACTAATAGCTACATTATGCCTTTCAACAATGCATTGATTTATTTCATGTGCAATGACAAGTTTATTCTTCATGGTTTTTGGACTAGCTTATCCAACTTTTGGTTTCTGCCAGTTCAGCAAAACTTAAATTTTCCAAAAGCTACCCTAGAGGTTTTATTTTCTGCAACAGATGAGTAGTTTTCTTGTAGTAATAAAACAAGTTGATATAAAACTATACCTCATTTCAAAAACTACCTAGCATAAAGTCCAATTCTTTTAACTGACCCAGTCATAAGATCTTAAAAGACTATCCACTATGTTTCATTACATCAGTTTCTCCTTTGCCCAAAGGATGAAGACATTGTAGTTTAAATGTTTCATTGCCCCTGTTCTCATCTATGGACCAGTTTCCCTTCTCAGACAATATTAACTCTATGTCATGATGATCTCTTGTTTTGCTTATCTATCATTTGATATTATGGGAATCTCTGGCCATAATGCCACACTAGAATTGAAGTCCAGCTGCGAAACTAGTCCATATAGGCTGGGGACAATAAGGCACAAAGCTTACAACTGTTCCTAAGGTATTATTTTCAAATATGTAATCTATTAGCCTATGCCTGCCAGCTTTTCAGTATTCATGCAGTTTATTTTGATGGAAAGAGGTCCAGGTTTTTTTCAAAAGAAATTTAATTTTATTGAAAAGTTGGTTTTTAGACTGAAACCCGGTATAGATAGAAGTGTTCCAGCCAGGCTTTTTAATCGTAAAGCTCCAGCCTTATGCTGTTAAAGCTTTTGTGCACCTTCATAGTGTATCTTTTGCAGTACAGCTGCTTTTTTTGTGTCTGTAAATTCGCGGTTTGAACAGTTCTCACAGTACCGTAGATTTTTAAAAGCTTTATTTTCCTGTGTTCTATTCCTCAATACGTATGCAATTGCACTAAACTTTATACCACCTCTATGATGATTTTTTTATATCCCTTTGTCTATCAGTCTGTGAGCATTTAAAATAGAAGATCACCAGGAATTCTTATTTGTTCTTTGCTTCCAAGGAGATAAATCGTTTCTTCCAATTGCAGCAAAACATATTGGGGGGAGAGAGGGGAGGGGAACAGAAACAAAAAACCCCACCTTCTCCTAGACTTGTTTTTTAGATTGTTTAGTAGGAGGGTAATGGCTTGAAATCCATTACTAGTTTTGTTATCCTGCAGATCCTGTACTCTCAGGAGAGAGTGATGATCATGTTGTGACAGTGCCAGCTGGAAGCAATGTCATGTACAGGGCGTAAGCAGCTATCTAACATCCCAGATCATGAGCTGGAGGAGGGAAGATTTTTATCTGTAGGAATTCTCATATTACTAAATGTTCGAACTTTCTTTGTGCTCCCTTAGGCCTGAACTCTGATACAGGCTCAGCTGCTGAAGTTGAGAGAAAGCAAAGTGCATGGAAGACGTAACTGGCAGGAACAGAATAATAGCTAAGTGGCAGTGAGGAGGTACTGTGGGGTTAATAAAGTTAAACTATGCTGCATGCTGACATCAGATGGAGCAATCTGCCTACTGTAGCATCCTATAAATATGTGGGTGTATAGATGTTTTTCTGTGGATACATTTGGGGAATTTGGATGTTATTTTCTAAAAAATGCAACATGTCTTAATGAAAGCAATAACTATAGCTCCTCGTTACAACAGGAAAGATTAAAACCTTATGTTACTCATATGCGTGGTTGTACATGACTGCTGATTCTGCAAAAAGGAATAAATAGCTAGATTTCCAGTACTTTTGGCTTATTTGTGGAACAATGTTCAATGCCTAAAGGACATTCTCCATTGCTAGACACTTTCTGCTTCCTGCTAATGCTGCCTTCTTGGTGAGCACAGTCCTGCTTAAATGCAAATAATATGACTTTTGCTTGCATGTTACTCGTTGGTTCAGAGGAATCTTAAATTTGTTTTTCAGATGAACTTGATATTTTTCTTCTGCTTTGCACTATACTGTGGCCTCATAGATCCATACTCCAAATATTATTAGTGTCACATAGATTGTGTTTGTACAGTAACCGCTGGCTGTTGTATTGTAACTTTTATTCAGTTTATAAATTAACACCAACACACAAGCTTTCCTTGTCCGGGGAAGGACAACCGGTGGCCCAGAGGACACAGGACTGAACAGTTGCAACACAGCTGTGCAACTGCTCTCTGCCTCGGTAGTCATCATTTGTGAAACAGAGATAATAAGTACATTGCTGGATGAGAAACTATGCATCCTAACTTCCTTTTGGGAACACTGATGAAGTACTTTCATTGCTGACTTTGTTTTACAATCAGAAGTCTTAACTGTGGCTTGAATAACAGGTAGATTTACGTACTGGAAAACCCTAGAAAATCTAGGCCTTGCAGCCTGTCTGATGCCCGATTCGGCTGCCATTCTTCTGATGCCAGGTATTACTGACTGGCCAGTGGATGTCTCATGAGCTCCGTAAGTCCCACTGAGAAAGATTTCTCAGCTGCCTTCAGAAATCTCAGTCCTGTGGGTGTTTTGGTGTGCAGTTTGAACATGCACTTTTGTATAAATATTTTATTTTCAGGAACATGTGGTTTCTTTTTCTATTTGTCTTACATGTGGAGCTTCCATTTTAAAATAACAGAGTAAAAGAGCTCTATTACATAATTTAATACAAATTATTACAGTGTTCTGAATGCCAATGTTGGTGTTCTCAGGGAACTCGTTCCAATAAATCTCAGAGCCTAAGACCTCCCTCAGGCCAGTGGAAGAGTCAAAAGCCCTGCCAGACAGATCTTCAGTGGGTACAAGACCCTCGTTCACTACCATGTAAAGGGTATCTGCATCACACCTGGTGGGCTGCGGGAAAGAGGACAGAATGCTGTCGTGTGGAATCAGAGGGAGAAATGGTCTCCTGTCTCGCAACACGCTTGTTCTCTCCCAAGAAGACACACTTGTACTGGGGACAAAGCACTGAAACCAGTTGCACAGAGGGTAGAAATGCGATAGGAAAGCAGAATGTCAGAAGAAGGTTGTTTCATCCCTGCAAAAGAAAGCCTAGAAGTGTGGAATTGTTTTTTCTACCCAAAAAGACCCTCCAGAAGCATAATTTAGGATGTTATTGCAAGGCATAATTCAGGAAGAGATAAGGAAAAGGTTTGCAGGGTCTGCCACTAGAATGGAAATCACACAGAGATTGATGATTTTGAGATCTGATTATCAAATCCTTGCAGAAACAAAAGTTGCAAGGACTTACACTAATTTCCACTGCAGCAACATTTGTGAGATTTATGGTTAGATCTTCTCTTGGGCAGCCACTAGAGGACAACCTGATCACATACTTTTAAGTTAGTCTGACGTTTCTACCCGCAGTGGTACAAAGGCACCAATAGCCTTTAATCTACAACCCCAGCCCTCCGACAAGGCTAATCTCGAAACGGTACGAAAAGTCAAAACATATGAAATAACAAGCATCTCACAGCTCTGTGTGAGAATCTGTACGAACCTGACCCATAATTTTTGATCTGTAAAGATATATGGAGCTAAACCCGGTAGATTTTTGCACAGCTGGCAGGAAACAAAGCAAAGGAATTTTCATAAAAGTAAATAAACAGGAAATATGGAATAGTGCAACCTCTGATTTGTTGGGCCTGAACTGATGCAGGTATTTTGAAGTACCTTCATCCTATGTTTTTAATACTATTTTACATAAATGTATAGTAACTAGTCTACTGGAACTTATTTATTACAGGAGTGCCAAAAGGCCTCAATTGGCCACATGTAGTAACAATACACCGTGAGAGTTTCTTCTCTAGAAGCCTTCCTGTCTGAACAGTTAAGGCAGAAAGGGTGATAAAAGGGAAAAAAAAGGGGTTCAGCACCGTGCACCAGCGGAAGCCAGGGGATGAAAAGAGAGGCAGTAACAGGATCTGCTCCACACTCCCAGTACCGCGCTCAGAGGTATCAGTCCTAGGAACAGGAAACATTTTCTCCCTACAGAGATTTCTCTTAAATTTGAGATGAGGGTATTTGATAGCTCCTGCCTTTGAGAAAAGGAAGAATGTCTTTTTTTCTGGAAATCACTCATTTATATTGTTCTGTAAGTGTGATTGGATTGTATTCTCATGCTCATTAGAGAGGCTGACAGAAAGAAAATTACCTATTGTTTAAGCATGCCTTTCTCCTGTGTGCAACACCTAAGAGTGATTTTTTTCCTCTGACTGCAGGTTTCTACAAACTTCTTTTCTAAGCTAGGACAGTCTTACTTCCACCTATTTATCCATATAAAGCACATTGTGCAGTCTGGAAACTTCCCTGTCTGAAATATATTTCCTTCTTCTTTTTCCTATTTTTGACAGACTCTACCCTGGAGTAACTCTCATTACAGCCCATTTCCATCTGTCCACAGTTTGCACAATGTGAGGCACCCCCTGAAGACCTCTTTATAACTGGGATCTAAAAAGGGGTTGTGTTTTACCTCATTTTACATTGCATTAGATTTTGTAACAACAAATCAGGGCTTCTGGCCTTTAAAGAGTTAGTAACTAAACGTGCACTGAAAGCTCACTGTGGTGGGAGCAGCAAAAGCACAAAGCATTAAGTCAGAACAGTAACAGAGAAACAATGTCAGCACAAGGACAATAAACACTGTTATTCTTAGTGCTCCAGGAATAACAGTGATTATTGTTCTTGTTTTAACATCATGTTGTTTTCATAATTTTTCTGGACAACAGCGTAGTGTAAGAGGAAGTGCTGAGGTGACCTATACGGGGATTTTAAAATTATGAAATGAAGAGGGAGATACATGTGTTTTGACTCATGCTAATTTTGCATTGATGGGACTTTAAGAATGCTGAAGCTAAAGCACCTAGGCAGATGTGCGTACATATTTATTTATGTGTTCTTGACAATAACAGCTTCTGAATTATCATAGCACACAAACAGCCATGTGTATGGCCCCATAAAGGATCCCTTTCCTCTCCCTCATTTTCCCACTCAGGCATGCATCACTCCCTTGCATTTCATCTTTTAATAAGATTGTAAGAATTTGAAAGGGAGATGTCCATAAGTGATGTGCCAGGCATGTTGAATGCTGTTGAATAAAGCAGCATATTGATAGTGTATCACTATGCCCCACATGAACATTGATATTGAACAGGTACCAGTGAGAAAGCTGCCTTCTATATATTCATTTTGTGTGTATCACTGTATTTACATACACCGGAATTAAATGGATGCTGTGAATCGCTATAAAATTTGTCTATACTGATACTATCTGGACATCGTAAAACCCTTTTATTATGTTCACAGTTACACCATACACAGTAGCGCCTGCAGTGTTGCTCAAAGACCACCTCACCATACTAAGGGAATTTGCCCAAAGCAGATTTCAGTACCTTGTCAAACACTGAGGTCTCCACTGTGCACCGCTACATTGTCACTGTAGACCTAGCAACACGGTATAGTAGCTGTAAAGTTACAGTTCAGTTCTCCCAGTGATATTCCACAATGTTCCAACTCACATTTCAGTGATGATTTGGACAGCTGAGAGCCAAGTGCCAGCTGTAGAAAACACTTACCGGTTTCAGGCCTGAAAGCATAGCTCAGGCTTCTAATTTTCCTTAATGCCCTTTTTGAAACACTTTTGTTAGCACCTGGTTCTACTAAACACCCTTCCGTGGGATTAATTCCTAGGATACTAGGACTCATCTCCAGAGAAACATATCAAAACATTTATAAAAAATGAATAAATAAAATATCTTTTATTTTCTTTCATGTTTTTCTTCTATTTTGCCAAGTTACTTGACAAGACCAACACCATGAAACAGTGTAATTAGCATAATCATTGAGTGGTTATTTGGTACACAGGCTCCATCTATTATGCCATATTGGGGATGTCTGTTCCTCTTATTTTCCTGACAAAACTCTCAAAAAGAAAAGGCATGGGAGTTAAGTAAGTCATTATGTATTCCACACAAAGGCTACTCTGCTTCTTTCTCTCTGGAAAGCCCAAATTACTTCTACTTTTTCATAGTGTTCTATAAATGCTTTGTCTTTGTCCCTTTTGAATTCAACTGTTGTGGCAGCAAAGGAGAGACATAGCATGGACTGAATTATATTGAGGGAACTTTCAACTCTGGATATACTTTACCACCATAACTCAGCCCCTTCCATTTCAGGTACTTGTCAGTAAACACATGAAAGAAGAGTGTAACTGCTAAGGTCATCAACAAGCAACAGAAAAAAGAATAAAGAAGAGAAAAACATGGACAGTATAGACTAAACTGGTCTGATCAGAAAGAGCAAAAAGAGATAATTAACAAAAGTCAAACTCCTGTTTTCACATGAAGCACTTAGGCAATCTGAAAGTGGGATGTGGCAAGGCTGCAGCTACACAATCCTGCCCTAAGCAGTGTGGTTGTTGCTGTCACAAGGCATGGAAAAATCTTTGTGCAGGTCATACCATTTCAAATTATGGAACAGAGGAAATGGTGATAGATGCAACAAGAGATTGCATACAAAGGCATTTTGCACTTATGCTGGAAAGCAGTGCCAGGCATTGCAGGGGAAGCATGAATCTGACAGGACATCTAACATCGCCTTCTGCAGTAGATTGGGGCTTCATGCGTTGGTGCAAAGCTGCAGTGTGCACAAAGAGCAGATTGCCTTTCAGCCGACATTACTACCTTTCTTCAATACCCAACTGACTATAAGTGAATCACCTGCAAAAGGAGAGTAGGAGGAATGGTGAGACGGGCTTGCAATGAAGTTTTGCCATACAGGAGTTTACTTCAAAATCTTCAGCATGGAGCTCAATCACAGGATGTTTGTGAATCTAGGACTGAAAAAGCACCTGCCAAAAGAAACTTTGGAACACAAGCTCCTGTCTGTTTCAAGGCAACTATACAGTTGTGGATGCAATTGCCTGTGTGAAACAGATGTTTACAGAGAGTGGTCAAGAACATAGGCAATTCTAACCTTTCCATGACTGGAAAATACACAGGAGGCTATATTGCTAGCAAAGGTACGACTTCACAGCTCATATAAACCAATCTAACTAAGCTGGCATTAGACTGTCAGATTCCAATACTATTTTAGTCATTGCAGATAGTGGATCCAGCAACAGAAGTATTTACCCCAGGGTCTGATGCTAGTATTTCAGCTGTCCATATAGTTTTCTACACCCCAACTCAAATACATTTACATAATCACACCTCTGACAACCATGAAGACCTACTAGCAATATCTATATAGACTCCAAAAATGCTAGAATTTTTCAAATCAGCTAAACTCAAGCATCACAGAGGCTGCTCATGTTCCCCAGCTTTTACAGTCAATAACCCTCAAGTTATTTCTGGAGACTGACAGAAGTTACATTAGCAAAGGCTAACTTTTCATTAGCATTTCCATTAGGTTGTGCCCAGCTCTTATGATTGACTTCGGTAAGGTTGGCCAGACCATGCCAGTAATCACATGAATGAGATAATTATAGACACAAAGGGATTTTACAGTGTTGACTCTGCTAGCCAAATTAGCTGCTGGTGGTAAGGGCTGCAAGACATCTGTTATTCTTTCACTTCTTAAAAACAATTTGTCAAAACCAGTAGTGTTTATGGCTATAAAATGAAACCCTAGAATACACCCTTGATTTCAAACAGTCCAGGCATATTAAATTATTCTGGAGCTACTTAAGCTTATCTCTAGAGAAATGAAGAAATGGAAGACAAAAATGGTGCTTTTAATACATGCCACTTAATGTTTCTGGCAAAGAAAATGCAAAAGTATCTATTATGGGTCTATAGTCTTCTAGCTAAACATGAATGGAGAAGAGAAAGAACAGAATGGCGGCAGAAAAGCAGACAAAGATAAAAGAAAGCAAGAGCTATTTTAGGAGAAAAAGCAACATTAATTGATTTTAAAACCAAATAAACTTTGGAAAGATTCCAAATGAAACTTCTCTGTAGAAACACAAAAGAGTGTGTTACAAAAGAATGCAAATTCTTCAGGAATGGTTGCAATAACCCCACTGGATTTTCTGTTTCAGATATGAAGTCATCTAATTAAAATGGGATTATTTCTCAGATTTTCCATTGCCTATTTGCTTTGCTACTCTTGTTCATTCCAATCTTAAAGCAGTCACTTTGGACAACTAGCCTAGCCTAGCCTAGCCTAGCCTATCTGCTAACATTTTAATTCAGAATCATTATGGAATCTATCAGCAGGATCTCCAATTTTAATATCTTTTTTTTAAGAAAAATCTGTGCCTTTCAGCAGATTTCTCCCTGAAGTGTGGGTGCAGAGGTCAGTGCCTGCTTTCTGGCTAGGTTTCCTTTACTCAGTTAACTGTAACTGAGATCACAATAATGCTCCCATATGTACATAGATTTCCATCATCTTTTCTTCTTAAATTCTCTCTCTGTCTCTTTTTTTTTTTTTTTTTTAATAAATGATTACTGTTCTTTACATTACTTTCTTTAACTTTGATACAGCAAGTTAAAAGAGGTCACATCTGACTTCTTCGAACAATTCTGCAGATGACCCTTGGAACATTTTTCATCAGTGTCACTTAGCATTTCCAACCAAGGACTGAACTACTTGCTGAGTTTGATGGGTTTTTATTACTAGTGATATCAGCCCCTGCTGGGTATCAAGATCATGCATCTAACTTCCCTGCCTATGGCAGTTTTCTCCTTAACTAAGCATGAGCCTGTTTGTCCCTACAGACTCCTTTTAGACATATAACGCTTTCTTGGTTTCACGTAGAATGAAAAACTATGCCTTGGGGGCATCCTAATTTATATGCTTTATCTGAAAATGTCCCTCCAGCAGAAGTCACTTTGTAAAAGTGATACCATGGCTTCATATAAATGTGCTCCCAATATAATTTTGTGTCCCAATATTCATTTAGTCATCAAAACTTTTTTTTTTTTTTTCTCCTTTCTGTAATTCATATTCTGGTTCTAGTATGGCAAAGATAAAATCAACATGTGTCTGATTTATTTTAGTGATGAGCTAAGTCCTTTTAAGTAACTGTGATACCAACTGAAAAAATTGTTTCTCAGTTGCACATAGAGTGATGTTTATAGTTTGGGTACCTCAAGGGCTTTCTGTGCTGCACTGAGTTTCATTTGATTGTGTCAGATTTAGGGAAACAGGTAATTATTTTCCTGAAGGCACAACTGTGTTTTTTTAGAGACTTAATAAATGTTTACAGTTTTAAAGTTCAAAAATATTTAGACTAGGTATGGAGAGCTAGCAAATACTTTTAAACAAGAAACATTCATGGCCTGCCTCTGGCCCTGTGAGCCTTGAATAAATCAAGGATGATGCTGAGTGGGAAGAGGCTTCCCTATAAATTAGCTACTGGGACCACAAAGCTCTGTTGGACGGACATAGGTTGTTGTAAGATTATTTCTGTTGTGGTAATTTTAGACAGATAAACATAGCATCAAGTGAGCTCCTAGAATAAAATATTATTATAAAAATGGAGACATTTGGATCATTCGAGTTTTACAATCATACACTACTTTCACAAGTATTTTGATTCCTCTTAAGAATGTCCTTTTATTTTTTTTTCTCTTTGGGTAGAAACTAAATCTTTTAGCTCTTAAAGTTCCTAAAGAGCTGATGGAATTTTTTTTCACACAGATACTGAAATCCTGGACTCAGTTAAGTAAATGGAAGTTTTAGCAGTCAACTCACAATAGGGTCCCCATGAAGTGTGTTCTAAATAAGAGTTTCTTTCTTTCTAGTTCTTTTGTGGACAGTTGGAAGTTAGATTAACCATCCTAGAAATTAACAAGCTTGTATAAAATTATGTTAAAGTGTTGTGTCTTTTTAAAATTATTTTTGAGCTTTTAAAGGCTTATCTATCTCCATTCTTCTGGTCTGAAGCAGAAGTAACCAGGAACTGTGGAGAACTCCTGCATTTTAAAAAGTAATATATTTTACACATGTAGTACATGTGATACAGGAGTTAATACAATGAAGCAAAATGCTGTGACATCTCTTATTCTTTGCAACCTCTTACTAACATACTGGGGTTTCAAAATGCAGGACAATGCAATTATTAATCACTAGTATAACTAATAACACCCTGTACAAACAGATATGATTAGATTCAGCTAAATTCATGGATACCCAGGTATTTTTGTTCAAAGGAAAAATTTGATGTACTGCATACAATCTAAAGTAATTTAAACTAAAAAATTTACATGACTGATTAGCTCACAGCAAGAGTGGTACATACTAAAAATATTAGAAAATAATATACAACGAATGAAAAATTAACTCCTTTACAGTTGTATTTATTTGCCTTATTCTTTGTTAAGGAAAAAAAACCCCAAACAACCCCCAAACCTAAACCTAAGCAACAACCCTCCCTCCAAGTCTTTCTATTCCAAGTCAAGCAAATTACCTTTAACTGGAAACTTTATGCTTTACTGCAGCGATCCTGTTTCTTTGGGGGGGTTACCTTTATATAGTTTTGCACAGCTGCAACATATAGGGGTTTATGTCAAGAGGAAAAGAAGCAGCTACACAGAGAACTGGTTCTTCTCAGAAGAAGTTATGAAAATCAATGTATAATTATTTTTTTTCTCAATTTCATTTTAATTTAGGCTCTATTTTATTTTCAGACTCAGAGTGACCACTTGGGTTACCTATATAATAAAGATATTGGATCGTGTTCATCAGCTACCTAGAGACATAGCCATCAACTTGACGTTGCCACGCAATCTCGCCAAGCCTATGGTTGCTTTGGGTCACTAGAGAATTCTGGTGAATAAAACTTTTTCAATCTATTGCTTAATCAATATAGTTACTTCTGTTAATAATGGGACAAAATGTGAAAAAAAAATCAAAATAAAGAAAGTATATATCTAGAGTTTATTTCCTTGGGCTACAAAATACCTGAGGCATGTATCTTTGCAGTTTCCAGTTCTAATTAGAGATGATAGGTGTGAAATGAAAATCTAGATTCAAACAACATTAACTAGCGGAAAATCTGAATTCTTAACAGACTAAGTTTTCAGCAGGTGCAAATTTAAATCAGTTCAACTGATAATATCTGAAGCCTTGGTGTTTTGTTTCACAGCCTTTACTTCTACCACACAATGTCCTACACTTCTTGCATTTCAGCATACCCCTGAGAATTATAAATCAAATCTCTAATGGTGTAATTTTATGATTTTATCCAACAACCATTACTATATGTTGATAACAGAATTTTTCAGGAACTGCTTTATTTATTTTGCAGGAGTGGTCAAAAATTGAGGTATATATCTTAGCTCTCATTTGTTATTTAATCTGGTTACAATACTTTCCTATTATTTCCCTCTGTCCCAACTCCTTCCTTTCATATAAATTCCATATATGATCTGGACTGAATGAGGAAATAAATAAATAATAATAAAAGTCTGACCAAAACCCCTACTGTGTTTTCACAAGCAGATGTCATTTCCACAAGAAATTCTTCCACAAAAATGCTCCTTCCTCCCTCCCCACTCCCCCATCAGTTGTTCTTATCAGTTTTTACCAATGTTCTAACTCAGTTCCAACACTGGCAAGCTTATTTTGATTGCTTTCAGGGAACTGTGAGTTAGTGCTCTTAAAACTCAAAAATATATGCAGACCATAATGCCCTAACATGCTAACTGGCGTTAGTAGTTCTTGCTGGCAATGAAATATCATCCAGTCTGTGTTTGCAAAGGGTCAGCCTAACCTTGAACTTCACGGCAACATGGTGTTGAGCTGCGAAGGAACTAATACAGTGATAGCCAACGCTCTCTTTTCACACCATGACTGTAAAAGACATTTGGGCTCTTCCAACAAACCAGCACCCACATGTTTCGTTTACAGTGTGTTTAACGCTAGTGATGCCTTAGCTGTTGTGTGTCATGGGCATAGACATGTATTGCTAATTTCTTAGAAACTGGCAAGGGATAGTTTGAATCACCCCCTACACTTATGATGGACTTCAGTCTGTGTCACAGCTAAACGAGGAAGATTTATTGAGGGGGTGGAATATGGAGTCTAGATGACTGATTTGTCTATATTGTTCCTTGTGGTAAATCACTTCAGTGAGCAATATATAAACTCATTGTGTGCCCCTTTTTCCTATTTGTTGGATAAATTCATACGATAGATACACTCATTTACCCTATTTTGTTTGCTATTTTTTAGTCAAATTATTAAAATGAATATTATAGAAAAACCCAGTCACTTAAAAAATATTAAATAATGGAAGCCATGGCCAAATAATTATTTATCAGCATGAATTTGCCCCCGAAGCTTATGTAAATGAAAATGGATTGAACATTCAGTGTTGATCAGAGAGACAGCATTATGTACTTCTCCCAAACCATTGACAAATACAGATGGGAAAGGGTCAGTACATTTTTATTCCTAGCTGTTATTTGGACAGATGGCCAGTCACTGGAGTTGTTCAAACTTTTTTTTTTCCCTAATTTAAATTTAATGAAGTGCAAGAGATCCACCAAAATGATTTTATTTTTTTAAATATTTCCTGGGGGAAATAAATGTTATTGCTCTCTTTTGCCTCCCTCCTCCTACAAGCAGCATTTCTGTTTCACTGTGCAGCTGCTTCTTAGAAAATTAACAAATGCAGCTCTACCTACATGAAGCTCTTGATTCTAAGAATAACATGAAATAGAGTATAAAATTTTGTCAACATTTCTACAGTGAAACAAAGACGTCTCTATTTGGGAAGGGTTTTTGGGGTTTATTTGTTGGTTTGTTTGTTTGGGTTTGGTGTTTTGGGGGGGGGGGGGGTTTGCTTGTTTGTTCATTTGTTTGGTGGGGGTTTTTTGGGGTTTTTTTGTGGTTTGGTTTTTTTTAATGTATGTATGTTGTGGTGGGTTGACCCCAGCTGGGGGCCAGGTGCCCACCAGAGCCGCTCTGTCACTCCCCTCCTTCTCTAGACAGGGGAGGAAAAGTATATGAAAAGTTTATGGGTTGAGATAAGGACAGGGAGAGATCATTCTCTAATTATCGTCACGAGCAAAACAGACCGAACTTAGAGAGGGAATTCATCTTATTTATTACTAAGCAAAACAGAGTAGAGGAATGAGAAATAAAATCAAATCTTAAAAACACCTCCCCCCACCCCTCCCATCTTCCCAGGCTCAACTTCACTCCTGGCTTCAACCTCCGCCCCCCTCAGCGGCACAGGGGGACGGGGAATGGGGGTTGCGGTCAGTTCATCACACGTCTCTGCTGCTCCTTCCTCCTCAGGGGGAGGACTCCTCTCATCATTCCCCTGCTCCAACATGGAGTCCCTCTCACGGGAGACAGTCCTTCACGAACTGCTCCAACGTGGGTATCTCCCACGGGGTGAAGACCTTCAGGAGCAAACTGCTCCAGCGTGGGTCCCCCACGGGGTCACAAGTCCTGCCAGCAAACCTGCTCTGGCATGGGCTCCTCTCTCCATGGGTCCACAGGTCCTGCCAGGAGCTTGCTCCAGCGCGGGCTTCCCACGGGGTCACAGCCTCCTTCAGGTGCCTCCACCTGCTCCGGCGTGGGGTCCTCCATGGGCTGCAGGTGGAATCTCTACACCCCCTCATCCTCCCTCCATGGGCTGCAGGGGGACAGCCTGCTTCACCATGGTCTTCACCAGGGGCTGCAGGGGGATCTCTGCTCCGGCGCCTGGAGCACCTCCTGCCACTCTTGCTGCACTGACCTTGGTGTCTGCAGAGTTTCTTACATCTTCTCACTCCTCTCTCTGGCTGCAAAAGCTCTCTCTAGCTGTTTTTCTCTTTCTTAAATATGTTATCACAGAGGCGCTGATGGGCTTGGCCTTGGCCAGTGGCGGGTCCGTCTTGGAGCTGGCTGGCATTGGCTCTATCAGACACAGGGGAAGCTTCTAGCAGCTTCTCACAGAAGCCACCCCTGTAGCCCCCCTGCTACCAAAACCTTGCCATGCAAACCCAGCACAATGTCTGCAGTTTAGACCCAGTTTTGACCTAAGTGAAATTGGGAAGAAAATATCTTCCATATTTTTAAATGAACTTGCAGTTTTCTGGATCCATTATTCTCTGATTGAGAACAATTTAACTTTTAAAAAACACCATACTTCTCTAGCACTTTTAATTTGTGTATAGAGATGTGGTAGCCAAAACTGTTAACTCAGAAGGTCTGTTCCCAGAACTATACTGACATCACTGGTGATGTAATCACAGATGCTTTTGACAAATAAAATTACAGTCATAAACAAGTAAGTCTTGCTGGCTGGGAATCAGGAAGAAACAGGGAAAAAAACCCCAGTGTTTATTGGAATAGGAATAACTAATCTAGAAAAGAAAGGGATGTTTCTAAGAAGATGGTAAAAACAGTGAAGAAAGAAGAGTAAACATCAAAACCAAATGATTGACCCAAACAAAATCCCTGGATTTCAACACTCCAGAAAAATGTGAATGTGAAAACAAACATATCAGACCTGTCTCAATTAAGCCATATTTTACATAAGCTCTAGTAGTAACTTTTAAGCACAGTCCTTATCAGTCAGCATTTTTACATATATACTGATACTGTTTTATTGGATACAAGTGAAAATCATTTAGCTGGAAATAAAAATACTCTTCTCTTTGCTAATACTACATTTGGCTTGCTTTCCATTTTAGTTCCATTTTAATTGAGTAGAGCTGTCATCTCTAACAAGCAATAGAAGTATGGTTTCAATATTCATATTAGATGGCTCTGTGGTAGATGTAGAGTGCGTGGAACATTTTTGTTGTCTAGATAGGCAACTGCAAGAGAACAAGTAGAACTCCTTTTAAAGGAGAGATATGTATAATATCACCTTCTCTGAGTATATGAAACAAAGTGCTGGCCTTCTGGATGTGCCAGCGTGCCAGCTCTGAGGAAATTTGTTTTGCAAAGTAAAACTACTCTTAATTTCTTCTTTTACTGGCATAAAAGTAAGCAAAAAGACCAGAGAAACACAATTTTTTGGAGTGTAAGGCCTCCCTGTCTGTTAATTTTCTGAAGCAATTGAAACAACAGTTTTCAGAGCCACAGGCTGAGCCAGTTGATGCTCAAGGAAAAATCCTATGTCCTCAGAACATCTCCATCTATTAGACTAAAAATAGTAACTGATGAAGAGTATGGAGCAACAGTCAGCCAATTCAAAAGGTATGCCTGTGCCCACAAAACAGAAACAGGAACATAATATGTCTCAACTATGTTGGTAGAGAAACAGTTAATATGAGCTAGTGAGCTCAGCTTGAGTTCAGTGTGTTGACACAGCTGCAGACTGCGAGAATATAATCAAACAAAGTAAGGGTGGCTTTTGGCCATGATAACTTTGGGGTGGAGGCAGTTTTTGTGAGGTACTTCTATGTGTCACTGTCAGATGAGTAAGTCACTGGGACATATGTTCAGAAAGTGCTACAAGTCCATGTTGTGCAGTGAACTGAAATTTACTTTCATTTCTCTTGTGTTTTTACTTAGAAATAAGAGTCCATGTGATGGACACAGCCTACAGTAGGACAAAGAGAGATTTGTCTGGGACCTCATATATGTTGATATAGATTGGATATTAGGAAAAATTTCTTCACTGAAATGGTTGCAATCATTGGAACAGGCTGCCTGGGGAAGTGGTTGAGTCGCTATCCCTGGAGGTATATAAAACTGCTTAGATATAGTGCTTAGGGACATGGTTTAATGGTGGACTTGGCAGTGCTAGGTTAATGGTTGGACTTGATGATCTTAAAGGTCTTTTCCAACCAAAACAATTCCATGTTCTATGAATCTATGATTCTATGACATGAAATTTTCTAGGTGGCTGACAACCAGGAAGGACTCATTAGTTGTTACTGGTATGAAAGGTTGCATTGCAGAAAACGTAGACCTTTGCAAAGACAGGAGCAGTAGCAAAGAGTGAAAGTAGTGAGAAAGGTGTTACGCTCTTCATAGAATACTTTCTCCCAGTGTGCCCCCCCCGTTACCAAAACCTTGCCACGCAAAACCAACACACCCAGGTAGCAATACTTCTGCCTCAAGTGGTGCAAGGACTGTGTAATAAGTTGTTGGAAACTAGAAACCATGTACAGCCCTTCTCCTTTTTTTAATTACTGAGAGATATGGAGGGTTTGGCTCCATTTTGAAAATTGAAATTTTCAATGTAAGGAATTTTACAGCCTTGATCACAGTTTAATAAATAGTGGAGTAGACTTGTAAGAATTTTACCAATGGGGCTTTGTTTTTTCAATTTATTTACCATAAACCAAAAAGGGGACGAACAAGTAGCTTTTATTTCTGTCTATTGTGAAACTAAATTGCAAGTATAAAATTTGGTTTAGTCTCCAAGTAATAAATGGAAGTTTGCATGGTTTGTAATCACTTTCACCAGGTCTATAACTGCATTGTTGAGGCTTAGAAGATTAAGAGCTGTCTGTGTGCATACAGGTTTTACAATGCTTCCTTGCTCTCAAGGACTGTGGATAGAATCTCTGCTTCTCAACTAATTCAATTTTTCCAAACACTACTCTGAAAGTCACATTATTTTCAGCAGTATAGAAGGCCAAGGGGTACAACTTCTTCATATGCCTTCTGACTGCTTCCACGTAGAACACAGTGGCAGTTATTTGTTTTGTGGAATTCCTTCATATTTTAAAAAAATAGTAATAAAAAGCCCATTTCAAATCATCCTGCAGTGGAATATGTAGGAGAAAACAACTGTAGACTCCATAATATTATGGTGATTATAATATTTGCTTAGAATGGAGGAAGCTCTGTGGAAACTGAAAACTTCAGTCTGTGTTTCAACCATTCATCCAATTGCAGTACCATCTTCTACAAAAAACTACTACCCCCAAAAAAATTCTGCTCCTCTCTAATTTTAGTTTTCTAAATAAGAAATAGTCAAGATAGAAAATTAAACTCCCCAGAGTAAAAATGCAGTATTAAGAGAAATATTTTTTTCCTTTTTTCCTTTCCCTTTTTCTTTATAAATCTGAAGCTCTGAGTGTGCACATAGAAGTCACTTTTCATACATGCAATCAGTAAAGCAGTTATTTACACATCACATAAGATGCGCAAGTTCCTACCCAGTCAGAGGAACACAAAAAATAACTATATTAATTGTACTTTATTTCACAGTCACTCGTTTTCTTCTGGTTGAACATGTACAGAAAACTGGCATTTTACATATATATTTGTCCTTTCTCATTACACCTTTTTTTCCCCAGTCAGTTTTAACAAAACAAGAAAGAATTGCAGCTTATAAAAAGCATCTTTACATGATACAAACCTGAAGTGCAACTCCATTCATTGCAGGTTATATAAACCTCTAGTTACTGAGCTAGAACATGCTCTCAAAAAAAATGCCTTAAAGTTTGCTTCAAGCACAATGACAAAAGACTTACAGAGAAATCTCATCACCTCCAAATGTTTTTAAATGGAGAAGCAGGCATGCAGTTAACTTTTCACATTATAATGCATACTCATGTTAATGCTTTGGAAACTACGGACAAAGATTGCAATGTTGCAGTCATGGTTACAGCAAAAACTTTCCCCTAGCCCTTCCCAGAAGCTTCCTTGATTAGTATACATGCGTGCAAGACACTTTGCTGCTCAAGTTGGGGCAGGATGCACAAACAAAACACTAAGGACTGAGGCTGCATCCTCCTCTCCTCCACTCTCTCTTTTCACATGCAGGAGAGGTGAGCATGGCGTATAATCCTCTCTGTTGCAGGGACTGACAAGCCCAGCCTCAGGGTGATGGTCTTCTCACTACAACTATCACCACCTCTCCATTCACGCCATGTTGTTTTCATCTCGTGATGGAAAACATCACAGAAAAGGGGAATATGCCATCGGTTTGGAAAATGACACCAGCACAGCAAGAGCTATATAATATTTCCACCACCACCACTCCACCCATGTCTCAAGTATTAACACAATCTTTCCATTACCACACCCCTGTCTTGGGCATTAGTAGTTTTGTTCTGTTTAGTTCATGTGATGGTGTTGTGTTCCCTGGCAGAGAACCATCCACAGCTATTTACCCAGTCCACCCCTTCCGCTGTAAATCCAGGATCATCCATTGGTTTAGTTTACTCTTCAGGCCTGGGAAGGGGGAATTTTGATAGATTGAGAGCATTCCTGCTGGTTCTAGTAAGAAGTTTACCTACTGTTTACCAAAGTTTACCACTTTACTTTCTGTATGCTTATCCACAGCAACCTCTTTGACTTAATTCAGTGCTCAGGAGAAATGTCAAAGGACTACATTCAGATACTACTTTAGACATATGGGGGGGGGGGGGGGGGGTGAAGCTATGCTATGTCCCCTTTTCCATGACTATTTTGGACAATTGTCCAAAGAGACGGTTATTTTCATATTTGCAGTGCTAATGCTAAGTAACATCTATGACCCGAGATTAAGGTAATGATGTAAGTATATATTATTTCTATGATATTTTGTGGTGGATTAAATATTAATTTTGGCTTTAGAAGCAAGTGGAGGAAAGGATGAAGCCAATCACATGTCAAGAGCCAAAGTCCTCTGTTTTCTTCCAAGAAATTCTACTGAAGCAACTCTACCATGGTTATCAGAGAAACAGGAAAATAAAATTCCTGCAAGTAAATATGACGCTCGATTATATGTCCTGTAGGGTTAATACTATATCTGGATAGATTACTCATTTTATTTGCTATTTTTTAAATATTACTATGGTTCTTTTTCTTCTTGTGCTGACAATTTAAAACTCAGCACAAAAAGCATCTTAGTCAAATCTCAGCCAAAAAATATGCTATAGTCACAAAAATAAAGCCAAGTCAAAAGCAGAAAAATCTATCTCCAGAGAAAATCAATCATTTAATTGAATGATAAAAAGAAAAACAAAATCAATTTCCTCTGCAGAAGATAAGGAATTGCAGGAAAAAAATTAATTACATACTACCTCAAAATACCTTGCTGCCCAAAGGAGATGCAGGCAATCTATAACAGGAGAAAAAGATCACCAAACTATGAGGATAGTCAAAGCAAGAAAATAATAATATAAAAAAAAGCTTTAGCATATTTCATGATATAAGCTTGAGACATGAAAAATAGATGAAAGAAAATAAATTTTAAGGAATACTGTTTGAAGTGCCAAATAACACTGAAAAAGTCTTAAAGCCTCGAATGTATTTGTACCTGTCAATGCACCCACTTTTCTGTCACACCTGTCTATGTTATGATGAACAGCTACAGAAGTTACACCAGTTTGGGGTTTTTGGCTTTTTTTTTTTTTGTGGTAGTGTGAGCTGTAATAATTAAAAAAAAAGTAATATGTTGGGTTACTTTGGGACTCCTTTTGTTTCTGGAACTGTTGTGGTTTAACCCCAGCTGGCAACTAAGCACCACACAGCCACTTGCTCACTGCCACCCCCATGGTGGGATAGAGGAGAGCATCACAAGAGTAAAAGTAAGAAAACTCGTGGCTTGAGACAAAGACAGTTTAATAGGTAAAGCAAAAGCCACACGTGCAGGCAAAGCAAGACAAGGAATTCATTCCCCACTTCCCCTGGGCAGGCAGATGTTCAGCCATCCCCAGGAAAGCAGGGCTCCATCACACCTAACAGTTACTTGGGAAGACAAACTCCATCCTCCTCTTCCTTCTTCTTCCCCCAGCTTTATATGCTAAGCATGACATCATATGGTATGGAATATCCCTTTGGTCGGTTGGGGTCAGCTGTCCCGGCTGTGTCGCCTCCCAACTCCTTGTGCACCCCCAGCCTACTCGCTGCTGGGGTGGTGTGAGGAGCAGAAAAGGCCTTGGCTCTGTGTAAGCACTGCTCCAGCAGTAACGGAAACATCCCTGTGTTATCAACACTGTTTCCAGCACAAATCCAAAACACAGCCCCATACTAGATGCTATGAAGGAAATTAACTCTGTCCCAGCCAAAACCAGCACAAATACAAATTGCATTTCACACTAATTAGCCTAACCAGTTAGTTTCTAACCATAGAAATCTTTGATTATTTTCCTTTTCACTGACTGTAATGGAAATATTTTCCTGTAGTAATTTTTTTCCTTTTCACTGGTTCTGCTTGATATATTTTCTTGTAGTTAACTTTTTTTTTCAACATTTATTGGTAGTCTGTTTAGTCTTGTGGAAGCTTCAGATGTTTTTTTGAATCTTATGTTGATGTCTTTAATATATAAAAGACTACATATAAAGAAAGCATAAGAACAGTCACAACTCCCAAAACACAGCTAAGTACAGTTAAAACCCACAGCATTGCCTAGAATTTTTTCAAGACTGAACTGCAAAACAGTCAGATGCTGAAGGCTTAGGAGAGCTAGGGGACATATCTTGAGTCCTGGTGTGGTACAAAGAAAATCAGAAATTTCCCACTATAATTTAATGCATAACTACAGTAAAGCCAATATAGCTGATTACAGATCTCTATCCACTTGTTAACCTTAATAGGACAGACAGGGAGAAAGGAAAAGGTCAAAGACTAGTAAAATCACCTTTTAAATTTTGTGAACTCACATTAATAATAGCAGCAACAGGTCTGAGAGACTGTAGGTACTTCAGGCAGGAACATCTCCACTAGTTTCAACAGCACGCCTAGAAAATTGTCAGCAGTTGTAGAGACATTGCTAATTGTCATCATGGTGACATGGCACTGATCTCAAAGGAAAAAAATCAAAAGCAATTGTTCTAGCATACAGAGTAAGAGCATCATTTAACTAGTCTTATAAATAACTGATTAATGCAAATGATACAAATACTTCACATGATTATCATCACTCATAAATGAGAGATAAATGTACTCTACCGTGCTCAGATTTCCAAAACCTCTTAGATCTTCTACAGAGAGATCTAATCAAGTGATCCCTGAGTCTATCACCTCAATTACTATGACTGTGATTGTAACTCAAGGCACCTGAGATGGAAAGCAGGTGCAACCATGAGACCGTCAGTTGGTCCTACAAGAGACAGGTGTCAGGAAATGGTGAAGTATCCACAGAACTCATTTGGTGCTGAGGCACCATGTGTGCCAGTCTACTTTTGGTATATACCAGTAGTTCTATATATGCTGTTTGTTATGTGTATATATATTGTTTTAAACAAGTGAGAACAGTGCTATAAACAAATTCTACCCAAGAAAACTTAAAAGTTGTAAATCAGCCACCAGTTGCAGTGTTTTGCTAAGGGCCAGGACAATGAACTGAGTTACTTGAAAAGCTTTAAAAAACAAATATAGCACTTTATCCATTTAGATCTGCAGTTTGTAACTGCAGACTAAAGTTTGATGTTAATGTCACTATGTTAATATCTTTAATCTTAGGAAAAATGTGTTATAAATACTTCTCAGCTCTCAGTACATGTGTAAGCTTCCTAAACAGGAAGCCATGATTTGTATGTAACATTTTAATTCTCAGAATGTTATATTTAT
This sequence comes from Balearica regulorum gibbericeps, assembly GCF_011004875.1. Taxonomy (NCBI): domain Eukaryota; kingdom Metazoa; phylum Chordata; class Aves; order Gruiformes; family Gruidae; genus Balearica; species Balearica regulorum. The sequence goes on from NC_046188.1 coordinate 32,036,300, forward strand.
TATAACCACTCTAAGTATTATGTATTGCTGATATACTGATGTTTGAGTCATTTGGATAACCTATTTTTATTTTATACAAATTATGTACAAAAAGTATACTAAAATATCAAACAGTCAATGAAGTAAAAAGTTAGGATATGGCAGAATTATACTTGTCTGTGCAATGTTTTCTATGCTCCCCTGTGTGCCTGAATTACACTGTTTTGTGATTATGTGATTGGATTCTCCCCATGTGCCATTTTTCTGAGGAAAAATTGAAAATATCCATCAGGGACCTGAAGGTATTCTCCTCCCTGCCCAGGACCCCATGTCAGCCCACTGGGGCTTCCCCAGCCTGCCCACAGCCCAGAACCCCATGTCATCCCCCCAAGGCTATCAGCCCTTGCTCCAGTGATGCCACAGCATGGCCGGTCTCCGAGTTGGGCCCACATCCCAGCCTGGCCATGACCAGTTGCCATCACCAGGCAAGTGCCCGATGTCCGGGGCTGGGCCTGCCCTGGTCCCTGCTGCCTGCCCTGCTGCCAGCCAGGGGAGCCCCTGAGCTCCTGGCCCCAGGCCCACATGGAGCTGCAGCCCACCTAGCACCTTGATAATATTTAGTGAAGGAACCTTGACTCCTTTGTGGCAGCACTTGATATCATACAATAAATAAACTGTGTTGCAAAAAAAATAATGAAATATGTTGCCTTAGGATTAAGGAAATGGAATGCTGTACTAGAGAACTCAATTTTTTTTATTATGCCACTGAATTCCTTTGAGGTGTTGAAGAACGTCCATACAGCAGCACAGGTCATTTTGAGACTGTAACTGCAGGGAGGATTGCCGCTATATGCTAGCCTGGGTTGTTTATACAATCCTTGCATGCTTTTGCATATACCATCTAGAAACCTCCTAAGGTTCTAAAGAATCACTTGGTTTGGAAGGATGGCTGCTCTGGGGACCGTTCTGTAGGCAGTCTGCATGCCGCCTTCTATGCTGGAGACAGGCAGGAGAACTCTGTGCTGGCTGGCCTCTCCCTGGGAGTGCTCCTGGGCACGTGCAGTTTGCTGGTAGAAAGGTAACCTTGGGCCCCCTACAATAACTGGACCAATTGCCCAAGCAAAGTCAGTGTGGATAGTTGCCTGAGCTAGCTATTAGTCAATGCTAGAAAATGGTGTGCAATTTAAGTCTTTATTAAGCATCAATTGGGTTAAATCTGGGTCTTATCTGTGCTTGAAATTCAAAACAATCAGATGTGTGCGTGGAGTTAAGCGCATAAACCAGATTGCCTTTGTTCCACCACAAACAACTCCCATCTCTAGAGTCAGAGGTGCTCTGCTTCAACCCAATGATTGAAAGCACCAATAAAAGGTGGAAAAGCTAGGTTTGAATTCTTTCTCTGCTTAATTTAGAGCAAGAAGCTCAGTTTCGTAAAACTATTGTCAGTTAGTCCAGCACAAGTTGGAAAAATGTAAAATAAAATATGAAATCAGTAAACATGCAGATAAATGACAAAATGGAAAAAGTTCAAGCAGGATTTTGCATGGGGGAGGGGGCCAGGCCTAAGAAATCTATTGCAATCTTTGTAGACATCACCAAATGTACAGGGAAAAGAAAGTTGGCAGATATAGTGTACTTAAACTACTAAAGTTTTTAATGTTCTCATCCTAAAAAGACAACAATTTTTAAATTTATTTATTTATTTATTTATTCAATAAGAGAGAAAATCCTCTTGTAGAGTGATACATGGTTAACAGATAGAAAATAAAAGATAGGAATAAATTACTAGTTCTCACGATGGAAGTTGTTATCTGCTGAGATACCTGTTCAGTATAAACGACCTGGAAAAGGTGATGAATGGTGATGTGACAAGGTCTGCTGATTGTTTTTACTGCTCTGAATAACTGTGAAGGTAGAATTATGTGAGATTGTTTCAAGAGTTGATTGACTGAATGAGAAAATGACAGATGAAATCCAGTGTCAATAAATGCTAACTAATGCACACGAGAAACAACAGCCCTAACTAAAATACACAGTGATGAACTCTATTTAGTTATTACTGCTCAGGAAAAAAAAAAAAATTGTTTTCATTGTGAGTATCTCTGTCACAATGTTATCTCAGCGCTCAGCAGTATTCAAAACAGTAAATAGAATGACTGAAATTTTAAGAAAGGATTAGAGAAGGAAAAAAAGAAAAGATTCTAAAAAGCTGTGATGTATCCATATCTTAGAGACTACATGAAGTCCTGTTTCTACCTGAATTGAGACATAATACTGTAATGCTAGGTAAGAGTAGTGGCAAAAAGAATGGCTTCTGTTCTCGAAAACCATAAAAATACTCCCCAAATTCATAAAATAATAACTAGATGACATTACATAAACTTTTTGAGCAGAAATTTTAAAAACATTAGGAGGAAACTTAATATGACTGTAAAATTCAATACTACAGGATACTGTTGATGTCTAACATATAAATAGATTTAAAAGTGATCAAATAAATTAATGGAATAAAAGTTCACCACAGCCAATTAAGTATAAACATAGTGATATCATTTCAGCTCAGAAATTCCCTAAATAGGAAAGACATTCTAAGAAAGATATCTGTCCCCTGGGACAATTCTCCCTTTTTTTTTTTTTTTTCCAGTTTAGGATTTAGTTACCTTTCCAGTACACGTTCCAAAAAATTTGTGACTTTTTCTTCACCTATATTTTTAGTAAGGTTGGCATTACATTTCTGACTTATCAAATCCATGGTATTTTTTAAAATTCTAATTTATTTCATTCTTGGAATTGAACCTCTTTGATCATTAATTCAACACTGATGTAATTTCAGAGTATAGTCACCAGTAGAATCTGTTCTAGGCTTCCAGCTAATGTTATATGTCTTATTAACTCACCTTTCCTATGTAGCTTATATTCATGCTGAGGTCTTGCATGTCTTCTTGACATGTGTATGAAAAATGCTCAGTGGTAGCAAGAGCTATGCAATGGAGAAAGATTTATATATTCCAAACGTAGAGGAGAATAATATTTCAGGCAGGCAAAGAGTGAGCCTGTGTATTATACTTTACAGAATTTGGACTGTAAACTTCTTCAGCTTTAAGAAGTCTTCTTAATTCTTACTAAGAATTAATATCTATTTTGTACAGTGCCTAGTCTTTTGTGGCTGTGACTTAAAACCAATGATAAATGATAATATAAGCACATGTGTAAAATATTAAAAAGATATACTGACCCTGCAATGAAATAGGAGGAAAAGGGAGTGAAAGTGCAGAGAGGACATCCACATTTTAGCCACAGAAGTAATCTAAAATTAAGTACATTGATGTTCGGAGTGGAAGAGAAACAAGTCTGAATATCATGTTGAGAGATGTAGAGGGGGAAGGAGGTTTCTGTAAAAGGCAGAGAAGGTAGATGGTGCAAGGGGGAAAGATTTTGGGCAAAATCTATCTCCGAAGCTTTAGATAAAGACTCCTCACTAAAGATTCCCTCATCTATTATACTATCTGTTGGCATCAGGCTGTCACAGACTGTTTCATATTAAAGACTGTTTTAGCATGTGTCTGCTGTAAAATATTTGTGGGCTTTAAACCCAGAGTGAAATCAGTGTTCTTTATAGCCTTGTTATTAGGATTCAAACTTTCTGCAACAATGAAAAATGCTATTGAAAAAGAATTAAATTTAATAATCAGTCTATTAACCAAGGATATTTGCTGCACATTACACAGAGACAAATTAAAAAGATTACAATAGTTTCAGGAAAACATCTGTTAAACAATGTCAAATTGATGATAAAGAAAATTGAGTTCCCTTTGCAGTTAAGTTTAATCCAGCTGTACCCAGCTATAAAAGAGCTATCAAAGGCAACTATTCATTTGTTGTTAATTCACAAATGTTATCACTAGAATACTTAATACCCAAGTCCTAACATTCTGCCAAGATTTTGTTTTTCTGAATTGTTGGAAATGTGGTAAATGAATTGACTCAAGCTCCTCCTCCTAGAGGATAGAGGTACATCTTTATTGTCTGCCACTAGAAGGAAAAGATATGGAGCCAGATTTGATTTTCCTTTGACTTCAAGTAAAGAAAAAATGATACCTTTTGTTAAAACAGCAAATTGTGGAAAAAACCACAGGTGGTTTGTTTTACCTGGCCTCTTGAAATATTGATGATTGAAAAAGTAAGTGTAAGACTTCATACTGAATGAGATATTACCTGTTTTTCAATGTGATCCAGTTTCCTGTGAAGTCAAAAGGAGAGTTTCACTTGATGTTACTGATTTTTCATCTCTTAGAATATCCTTTAGATTAGATTTTTAATTTTTTTTTAGGTATAAGAGGTGCTTTGATTCCTGATAGTAACTCCTATGTCTGCATCAGTAAACAGTGCAGACCAAGATCTATAGAGTGACAGTTGGTGCTGAGACCTATGTCCATGCTGGGAAGGTTCTGCTTTGGATTGGTTCTAGTCTGGATTTGTGGACTGAGTGCCTGTTAGCAGTTAAATACAATTTCTTGATATAGTTTTGTCCAAAAGAAGTACAATTGGTAAGCTCTAAGACCTGTCTGCAATGTGAAACAAAATGCACGGAGAGGGTATGATCAGGTAAACTGTCCTCAGAAGCACTTCTGTTACCCAAACTAAAATACTAGCACAAAAGGAACCCAGTATCACTATTTTATGATAAATTACATGCTATTAGCTCATGCTGATTCACACCTTTCCCTACAAATAGAAACATTAATTTCAAAGATGGTATCAGGACAGTAAGACAAACCTCAATTCCCCCTCACTCCCCACCCCCAAGGACCTTACTGTGTAATTCTACACTTCCTAACAGTTCATTTTGAATATTTTTTTGATTGCCTTACAGTTCCTTTTCTTCATTGACTTGTAGGATTGTATTTTTTTTGTGATTTCTTTCTTTGATGTGGAGAATTTATTCCTGACTTACGTATCGATCTGATCTATTCCTTTGAGTAAGAGAACAACTACCTAAAATCTCGGCATTTTCATGTAGTAGAATTGGATTTGGTTTAAGTTGTCCTTTGAAGAAAGTATTTTTAGTAACAAGCTCCTGCCTTTACTTACCAGTGGCCAGGATAAGTAAATTTTAATTAACTTCTGAAGACCTAGTTTAGATCTTCATTAGACATCATTGCCTCTTTTTTATCTTGAAGTATATTTCTTTTTCCATTCCTCTTTCCTATTTTCCCCTCTCAAAATTGATATAGATAAATGTAACACAAATAAAAAATAAAATTCTAGAAATTGAAGTAAATAAGTAAGAGTTAAAATAATAAAGTAATGAGGCACTGTAGAACCCTAGCATTATAAGATAGCTCAGGCTGGAAGGGACCTCAGGAGGTGTCTCAGAGCTGGGTCAGATGTAAGGTACCACCAGGCTGCTCAGGGCTTTATCCATTATGATCTTGAAAACCTGTGAGAACAGAGACTTCACAATCTCTCTTGGCAACCTGTTTCACTTCCTAACTGTCTTCATGGTAGAAAACATATTTTCCCTTATATCCACTTTGGACATCTCTTGTTTTAACTGGCTTTGTCTTGATGACCTCCTTGTAGGCATTGATGGCTGCTACTAGCTGCCCACCAAAGCTGTCTCTTCTCCAAGCTGAACAAGCAAACTCCCTCAGCTTCTCCTCACAGAACAAGAGCTCCAGCTCCCTGACCATCTTGGTGGTCCTCAAGCTGATGTTTTCAGTAATTAACGTCTTTCTTATATTAGAGGGGGCCCAAATCTGGATGTGCTATTCTAGATTGGCCTAACAAATACAAAATAAAGGAGAATGATTGTCATGGCTGTGAGCACATTCCCTCTTCTAGGAGCTTAGCTGACTGAGTCTAAGGTTGACCAAGTCCAACTGCTAAGAGCTGTTATGAAGAAAGATAGAATTGAGGATCTGCCCCTCCTTCCCTGGGAAGTTTCTTTTCAGCTGAGGGTCTGATGCTTAGCCCCCACCTAAGCAACATTGCAGCTGTGTAGCAGCCAGATCTGCTCCCAGGCTTGTACTGCCTTCATTTTACCCCAGTCCTAAACCACTGACTTGCTTTCTGGATTGACTTTGGATCTACCTCATTACAGTGGACTTGCTGAGTGATCACAGAACTTAGGCTGACTCTAATCACCACCTCCACACCTGTCCTTATCCTGACTTACTGACTCAACCCTCTGACTCCTTGCATCCTTTCCCGCTCCTCTGCTACCCTCAGCTCCCAGCTTGCTCTTCCTCATGGAGCAGTCCACCACAGCGACTCCCTGACAGACTTCTGTTGAGCTATCGGTTGAGCTTCTGGTGTGCCAGGGCACACTGTGGGCTCATGTTCAGCTCACCGCCTACCAAGATTCCCAGGGTCTTTTTCAGCAGAGGTTCTCCTCAGTGAGTCCCCAGCTTGCACTGTTGCAAAGGGATCTTCCTTTCCATTTGCAGGACTTTTCATTCATCCTTTTAAAATATTGGCTTAATGTAATATCAACACAAACTATTTGCATTATTTCTTAAGAAAATAAACATCCATAAACTAAATCTTAAAGCCTAATATTCTGCAAACAAGCAATTATTAAAAAAAAGTGTTCATTAAAATGAAAACCCTAAGACAAGAATTATACTCACATATCACACAAAAGAAGCCCAGTTTAATGGAATTCATTTCTGTAATACAAATTGTCTTATGGAAAGTAAACAAATAAAGATGGAAACAGCAGCTGTGGCTCAAAATTACCATCGAACACCAAAAAAAATCACTGAAAATAGTAATTAAGAGTGAAAGTCCATTGGCAGAGCTGACAAAGATTCTTGCAATGCTAATGTAATTGTCAAATGCAAGAAGAATCAATCACCACAAACAAGATTATCATGACCGCAAATTTTTTACAACTTTTTTCTTATCTGTCTTTATTAAACAGAAGTAACCTAAAATTTGCAGCCACTGACACTAAAACATATGTTCTTTTTTAAACGGAGTGATATGAGGAATGTTATAAGTGTTATGACCAACTACAGGGTTGGTAGGTGCTAATTCAGCATACTGAAGTTTAACAAGCATCACAGCTTTAATGAGGTAGTGGTATTCATATACTTAGTGTTAAACCTTTTTTTGTTTGTTTGTTTGGTTTGGTTTGGTTTTGGTTTTGGTACTTTGCAGAGCGAGACCCTTAATGAAACACGCCACTTAAGTCTATAGAAAGATAATATTCTGGGTGTGACAAATATATGTCTCTTAAAAATACATTGTGCAACAGAAATTAATTTCTATACTCTTGATGGGAAGAGTTTCCTTCCTTGGCCTTATGACTGCTGAATTGCACAGAATATCTCTCTTATCACCTATTGACACAAAAATGAGATTTGTGTCAATATAAGTATTCATTTTACAAGAAATACTGTTTTTTTCTCAATTCCTCACACTTTACTGACTCACAAGCATTGGGAACATAAGAACAGTTTCAAATTAAGACATGGATACAAGGGATTAGTTGAACGGATGGGAAAGAGACAGAGACACTGCAGTGCTTAACTTTAATGCGTTTGGCCCTAAATTCCGAGCATAAGAAGAATTATGCACTTCACAGATCAGATACAAAGATTTGTATGCTGAATAGAGACCTCCAAGCTTCCCAGCAAGAAATGCTGAGAAGAAAATGGTAGCTGATGAATGAATCTGAGCACTGAGAATAATGTTTTTGAGAAGATGCCTCTGTCAACAAAGGAAGCAGAACCAGGATTCTCATTTACAACTCATTTCAAAAAGCTGAGTACCCTTTAGGTAGTCTTGATATTTAAATAAAACAAAATTTTCCTGAGCTAGTGTTCTCCTTTTACAACAGCTTGTAAACTAAAGCATTCATTCAGCGAGAGGAAAACCCTAGTCTGTTTTCTTCCTGACCTTGATGGATACAAATACAGTTCTTAAGCCATACAAGTCAGAGTTGCACTCTGCACTCTTGCCTTTGTTGGAAAGCTGATTCACCTGCACACTGCAAGATTCATGGGGCACAAAGGAACATGACTCTGGAGCTCTGTGTTTAGTGACACTGGGAATTCTCATTGTTCAAGATCCAGTTTCTACATCCAAGATAATGTTTGTAATTTTTATTCAATGTAGATGGATACAGTGTAGAATGCATAGAAAGTGGAGAGAGAGCAGATTGGAGTATACATCTCCCAAATCAGTGTTTTAAGATAGTAAATGACCTAACAGTAATCTAAAGCAATATCCTTTGTGAAATCTCTTTTTTTGTAGCTTCATCAGTCTTGAAGTCTTTCCAATGTACTGGTATAACTTCCAGAGATGGATCTGAGAAAACAGTAGCTATTAGTTTAATATATAAAAATGTGGGCACCTATGTTACTCCTTCACCTGCATTTTAAAAGTTATGTTACCAATGGTCAGAAGGCAGCTTCAGGCCCTAGAACCTGAGTGAACAGAAGCGTCTTTGCCAGAGTCAAATGCCTGAACTGTGTTACAGAATCACAAAATGACTGAGGTTAGAAGGGAACTCTGGAGATCATCTTGTGCAACACCCCTGATCAAGGAAGGTCACCTAGAGCAGGTTGCCCAGTACCATATCCATATGGCTTTTGAATATCTCAAGGATAGAGACTCCACAACCATTTTTGGCAACCTGTACCAGTGCTGTCACCTCACAGTCTCCTTATGCTCAGACAGGATCTCCTGTGTTTCAGCTTGTACCCATTGCCTCTTGTCCTGTCACTTCTGTGGGTACCACTGAAAAGAGCCTGGCTCTGTCTTATTTTCAACCCCCCCCCTCAGATGTTTGTACTCATTAATAAGATCCTCTCTGAGCCTTCTTTTCTCCAGGCTAATTGGTTCAGCTCTCTCAGCCTTTCCTCACAGGAGAGATGCTTCCGTCCCTTAATCATCTTTGTGGTCCTTTGCTGGACTCTCCCTTGTCTTGTGCTGAGGACCCAGAACTGGACACAATACTGCAGGTGTGGCCTCACCAGTGCCAAGTAGAGGGGAAAGATCAACTTCCTGGATCTGCTGGCAATGCTCTTTCTAATGCAGCCCAGGATACCATTATCCTTCTTTGCCACAGGGACATGTTGCTGGTTCCTGGTCAGCCTAAGTCCTTTTCTGCAAAGCTGCTTTCCAGCAGGTACTGGTGCATGAACTTATTCCTCCCAATGTGCAGGAGAGATACAAGTGAAAAATGTGAAAAGTATTGAAGTACAACAAGAAAACATAGCTTTGAGCTGTCCTGTGTTTTGTATTGACCAAAACTTTATGAATCCTTAATGAGCACCTGGGATTTTTGTTTGGTCTTCTGGGGTGCTTATCTTCCCAAGTGCACTGCATAGAGTAGATAAGCAATTAAATGAATTTCTTGTCTGGTCCCTGTTTTTTCTTTTAATGCTTTGGTTACTCGTGTAGGTATATTGCTCTCACTATCAAGCACTTCAAAATATGAAACTCGAAGTACCTTTTATTGAAACAAATCATGGTAATACCAAAATTTAAAATGGTTAATTATTTAATATTCAGATTATCAAAACCTGAGCTAGGAATGAATGGTATGATTAACCAACCTGCTTTATCAGACCTGTTTCTGAACTCTTTTTTGCTAAAATATGCCTACCTACCAGCCATTTCAGCAATGAATCATATTAGGTTTTCAAAAAACTTCAGAGGACTTAATGGCATTTTTCATTTGCCTGACACACGTCTGCACCACCTGGAGCTGAGAGTCAGGTTAGCTCCATCATTTGAACTGTGGCACAAGTTTGGCTCTTCTACTCATCTGAGTGAACTGTAGCGTGGATCTGATCTTCAGAAGTAAATTTACCACTGCTAGCCTGATTCCATATGCAAAAGAATGCAAATTTTTTACCCAAAAAGGAAAGCCTGACATTTTCATAATCACTGGACAGAGCCCTAACACCACTTTCTTTAATTTGTGCTCATCAGAACAGGAGTAAATTCCTTTACTTTAAAGCTCGGGGCAACTTACTATCTTTAGGTTTCATCCTTAATAATCTATCCCTCCCTTTCACCAATTCATTTACATGTCCACTATTACTGTAATTTCCAAAAATAGAACTTGAACTCCAAACAGTCCACATACATAAAAAACTACACAGCAAACACTGAGGTGAAATTATAATATACATAAATTAAGCCTTTCAAAGCTACTCTTTATTTTTGTTTCTATTCACTGTCTAGAGTGGAAAAGAAAGTTTATTTTCAGTTCAGATCTTTTAGCCAGAAGACACAGGTTTTGTTCAATAAGTTAACGAAATCTAAACAACTGATATTTCTATAGATAGAAATATCTTGAAACAGCTACAGTGTAATTCCCAAATACCTATTTTTTGATACCAGAGAAACAACAAAGCAGATGGGATTATTTGGTCACTAGATGTCAGCAGTACGTGGAATTAATGTAGTAAAATCATGACAAAAGTAGAACTTCCTGTTATAAAAAGACAGAGGAACTGCAAACATCATGAGATTTTCTTTTAATTACCTATTTAGAAAACTATATAACCTTCATCATAATGAATGCAGTTCACCAGTGAATACAAACATCGATGACCTGATAAATAAGATGATCCTCAGGTTATCTCCTTAAATGTTTTAATATAATTTCAATATAATATTATCTCAATTATTTCATTTGCCTCATAGCATGCCATCATTATATCCATTAAAATGTAGTTCCTGGAAAGAAAGATTTACCATCCCTAGAAAATATTCCTGCTATAGCTGCTGAATAAAGAAGTTTTTTTCAATCTTTTTAATGGCTTTGGAAAGTTTTATGATTCCCCTTCCCCTTTCCCTTTCCTTTTTCTTTTTTATTCTTCAAGAAGGACACTTAAAAAAGCAACTCTTATCTGTCCTTCTTTTCACATACTGGGTATAGAACTGCGATATTCTGTATCTGCCTAACTGCTATAAGACCAAGAAGCTTTTCTGCATCCAAGAGGGTTTTTGTTGTTCCTTTTCTTCTCTTTACACCAAAACTTATAGATTTGTATATTATTACACACTGGTACATTTTATTATAGAATCATAGAATGTCCTGAGTTGGAAGGGACCCATAAGGATCATCGAGTCCAACTCCTGGCTCCACAAAGGACCAGCTGAATCAGAGCATATGACTGAGAGCGTTATCCAGACGCTTCTTGAACTCAGTCAAGCTCCGTGCTGTGACCACTTCCCTGGGGAGCCTGTTCCAGTGCCCGACCACGCTCTCAGTGAAGAACCTTTTCCTGACATCCAACCTAAACCTCCCCCATCGCAGCTTCATTCCATTCCCATGGGTTCTATCACTGGTCACCAGAGGGAGGAGATCAGCGCCTGCCCCTTCGCTCCCCCTTGTGAGGAAGCTGTAGGCCACGATGAGGTCTCCCCACAGTCTCCTCTTCTTTGGGCTGAACAAACCAAGGGACTTCAGCCTCTCTTCATATGTCTTCCCCTCTAGACCCTTCATCATCTTTGTTGCCCTCCTTTGGACACTGTTCAATAGTTTTATGTCCTTTTTGTACTGTGGCGCCCAAAACTGCACGCAGTACTCAAGGTGAGGCCGCACCAGCGCAGCGTAGAGTGGGACAATCACTTCCCTAGACCGGCTAACAATGCCGTGCTTGATGCACCCCAGGATACAGTTGGCCTTCCTGGCAGCCTGGGCACGCTGTTGACTCATGTTCAACTTGCTGTCAACCAAGACCCCCAAGTCCCTTTCAGCATGGCTGGTCTCCAGTGTCTCATCGCCCAGTCTGTATGTATAGCCAGGGTTGCCCCTTCCCAGGTGCAGAATCCGGCACTTGCCCTTGTTAAACCTCATGCGGTTGGTGATTGCCCAGTTCTCCAATCTGTCCAGATCTCTCTGCAAGGCCTCTCCACCCTCGACGGAATTGACAGCTCCTCCCAATTTGGTGTCATCTGCAAACTTGCTCACGACACCTTCTAGTCCTACATCCAAGTCGTTTATGAAAACATTAAAAAGAACTGGCCCTAAAATGGAGGCCTGGGGAACCCCACTAGTGACTGGCCGCCAGCCTGATGTAACCCCATTTACCATAATTCTTTGGGCCCGACCCGTCAGCCAGTTGCTCACCCATCGCACTATGTTTTTGTCAAACTGTATGCTGGACATTTTGTCCAGAAGGATACTGTGAGAGACAGTATCAAAAGCTTTACTGAAATCTCAAAAAATGACATCAACTGGCTTGCCTTGGTCAACTAGATGGGTGACCTTGTCGTAAAAGGAAACTAAGTTTGTTAAACAGGCCCTTCCTCTCACGAACCTGTGACCAATGACTGCGTTGTCCTTCAGGTGTTTTTCGATAACTCCCAGCATAATTTTCTCCATAATTTTACCAGGCACTGAAGTGAGACTGACAGGCCTGTAATTACCAGGGTCTTCTTTCTTGCCCTTCTTGAAGATTGGAAAAACGCTTGCCAGCTTCCAGTCAACTGGGACCTCTCCAGATTCCCAAGACCGTTGAAAAATAATTGAGAGAGGTCTTGCAATGACATCAACCAGCTCTCTGAGCACCCCGGGATGCATTCCATGGACTTGTATGCATCCAGGTGGAGCAGCATGTCCTGCACAATTTCGGGGTCAGCTGGAAGTTTATTGTTACCGCAGTCATGGTCCTCCAACTCGGGACAACTGGGGTCCCAGAGCCTGTCACCAGTGCTAAAGACAGAGGTGAAGAAGGCATTAAATCTCTCTGCTTTGTCTATGTCCCTGTTTCTAAGGTGACCATTCTTGTTGAGTAATGAACCAATATTCTCTCTTTTTTTATTAATGTACTTAAAAAAGCCCTTTTTATTGTCCCCCACAGTACTGGCCAGCTTCAACTCTAACTGAGCTTTCGCCGCACACATTTTCTCCCTACAAAGGTGAGCAGCATCCCTGTAGTCCTCCCACATTGCCTGACCCTGCTTCCAGTGGCCATAAACTTTCTTTTCCACCTAAGTGCTAGAAGAAGATCTCTGTTCAGCCAAGCCAGCCTTCTGCCCTGCCTGCTTGACTTGCAGCATTTTGGAATCGCCTGTTCCTGAGCTCTTAGGAGGTGGCCCTTAAAAAGTGACCAGCACTGATAGACCCCAATGCCTTCAAGAGCAGTTTCCCAGGGGATCTGACTGACTAGTTCCCTGAGCAGCCTGAAGTCTGCTCTCCCCATATCCAGGGTTGAAGTTTTGGTGGCAGTTTTCCTCCTATTGCCAAAGATTTTAAATTCTACCACTTCATGGTCACTATGGCCAAGATGGCCACCAATCGCCACTTCCCCCATGAGACCTTCTCTGTTCACGAGTAACAGATCTAGGAGGGCACCTGTCCTCATCGGCTCCTTTAATACCTGTACCAGGAAGTTGTCATCGAGGTGTTTCAGGAAACTCCTGGACCTGCTGGTATCAGCTGTGTGGTGTTCCCAGTTGACATCTGGCAAGTTGAAGTCCCCCATAAGGACAAGGGCAGTCGATCTAGAGGCCTTTCTTAGTTCCTTAAAGAATAATTCATCAGTGGCATCGTCCTGGCTGGGTGGTCTGTAATAGACTCCCACGACATTCCCCTTATTTGCTTGTCCCTTAATCCTTACCCAGAGGCTCTCAACCGTGTCATCACCGACTGACAGCTTCGTACAGTCCAACCCCTCTGTTACATAGAGCGCCACCCCCCCACCTCTCCTGCCCTGCTGTCTCTTCTGAAGGTCCTGTAACCATCCATCACAGCACACCACTCACAGCACTCTTCCCACCAGGTTTCACTTATGCCAATGACGTCATAGTGCTGGGACTGAGCCAAGGCTTCTAGCTCTTCTTGCTTGTTCCTCATGCTGCGTGCATTGGTATAGGAGCATTTCAGATTAGCGCTCCTAGTTCTTACGTAGGACATGTTTCTGTGACATGCTCCTGTTTCATCTGCCTCAATTCAGGATCTTGATCAAGATGATAAATCAAGAACCAAGAGGACTATATATTGCAGAATATACTATTTTCAAATAGAGAAAACGCAGTATTTTTTGCATCATTAAGGTGAGGCACATATACTGTGTCTGATTTGTACTCTGTGTGCTTTGAGGTGGCTGCATGGGCCTATCTCTGCAAAATTTCTTTAATAAGAGACTAACCCTTTAGGCCACACTTAGAGTGAGTTTGGACTCAGTGTGAGTGTGATTGATAGGAAGAATTCCAGGTTATTTTTGTGTAGTAGCAAAATCTAAAGTCGAAAAAAACTTTTGCTTAATATCATGTTCAAAATAGCAATGTCAAATCTAAAATTGCAATCATGCAGGAAGAATCCCCCACCAAAATGAATCTACTCTACTGTATTCCCATAACAATAGCATACAATGTTAATTATTTGGTTCAATTTCTAATATATCCTAGGAACACATGCATCAACTTAAAAATTAAATCACTCAGCTTTCCTCCTTTTTAGCCTTGAAATACATGTGAAAATGTTCAGCCAATGTATCTATAATCAAGCCTAGGCCAGTGAATAGGAAACCAGATGGCAAATGAGTAGAGTCTCACTTTAAGTAGCATGGTACACATCCTGCAACAATGAGACTTCTTATCTATATAATAAAATATTACTCAATACAAGTGAAGGTGAAAATTAAACAATGTCAACTTTCATGATACTTTGCAAACTGGCAAACAGTGCTGCATTTATGGCAATTTCTAAAAAAAAAAAAAAAAAAATTTGTGCTAATTCTACCACCAGGAAACATCTATCACCTTCTGACTGCTTGCCATGATATTTTTGTAATAAGGTTGTTTTTAAGACTTCAGCCAGTCTGAATAAAGATAATACTAAAAAGCAGCTCTATATAATGCAGTGTTATCAAATGTTTTATCATTTCTTGGACATTTTTTTTCTCTGTTGATGCCACCTTTCTTTTGGTCTTTCATGCTTTGAAGCCAAGGGTCATATAGTACTTAAAAAGAGACTGCATAGTATGCTTAACAAAATCATGATTCCATGGTCTGTAACATTAAATGTTCTCTTATAGTGAAGAGATGTGAAAAGAATAAAAGGAGTAAGCTTCTGATATATCATAAGGAAATGCTTTTTAACCTGTCCAGTTCATTTATATATTTACATTTTGAAAAATACAATATTTGGTAAAGGTACTTTTTAAAAAATAATTATTAAAATAGTCAGGAACATTTTTTACTACTGGGTGATGAAGAAAATAATAAAAAATAGGGAACACCTATATGCATGAACAATGTTTTATGAAAAAGCAGAAACAGCTTCTACTCCCATTTAAGCTAGAAAGGGTTCAGTTTTTGCCTTCAGTGGCTGTTGCATTAGAACCGGTGTGACCTTGTTAGATTTCATTACTTTTTTGCTCTTGTCTAATGCTGATAAAACTTCTTCTTGGCCACTACTGATTTTAGCTAGAACAACAAACTATATAAAATCACAGAATGCAGCATGCACATAGAAGTTAATGCTGTGAAAGAATCTAGCTTTTTTTTGAGCAGCCTTCCAATATGAAACCGAAATTATAATGCAATGGAAAGGAAAAAATGTGGAGAGAGATCTTGATTTCAGATATAAAATGACAGACATAAACAATGATATAGAAAGGAAAGATTTAAAAATTATATAAGCCTTTCTTATGTCTATCTTCAAAGATTGTTTTCCTAATATAAACCTGCTGGAGCAAAAGTAGTATTAATGATAAAAAGAAAAATTTTGTTGCAATTCTCTGTATTTTAACATAACATCATTATAACATATCAAGTAAATTAAACTCCTTAATCTTCCTCTATATTTTCCCATTTTATCTAAAGATTGCACTGTTGTTCGTCTATAATATTAATCTCAGAAATAAAGTCATTAATCACCTTGGCATCCAGAAAAGGGGTTATATTTTATTTCTTGTGATCTCTAGGGTACAAAACCTGAGGAAGATATTAGTTTTTAATAATTCTGTTCCACTGATTTGGATTTACCATGTTGAATATACAGGTAGTCCTCCTTCAATAAATTTCAGTGTCATGCAAACAAAGACGACATTCACAGTTCGGTCTTGGTTTAAATATCATACCTCATAGGGTGTGTTTTTCCCCAATAGGATTAATATTGAATGAAAAGTGAAAGGCATTCATAGTGACAAACTTTAAATTTCAATTACCTATGTTATGAAATAGATTCCATAGACTACTGCAGTTTGTGGAGAAAGACAAACTCCTTCAGAAAACAATCCAGTGAACATACGTTAAGTTCCTGGTCTGAAACATTATGTATTGAAGCTACCAATTGTACATGTAAAAGGGATGTAGAGAGACTGGCCAGCTAACTTTTGTCCCTAATGCTAGGTATTATGAATAGCTCCCCCAATTTTTCTCTTAGGGAACTATCTCTTTCCGCTGCTCTGCTCTTCAATTTATTAGGTCTTGCTGATCATGGAAAATTCAGGTGTTGGTGGGTCATATTTCCAGATCCTCTCTTCCCACAGAACCCTGGAAGACTTCCATGACACAGCTGAGGGAGAATTGAAGATATAATAATTTCAGTACCCTTTATCTCTGTATTTCAGGCAGAAAAAAAATCAGAGGCACCCATTTTTTTGCCGAGTTACTTGTAATTCAGAACTCAGCTTCTGGGGAGTGTTGAAAGAGCATATGTACAAAACATCTTCCGTGCATTCTTTTCTACATGAAGATACAGAGATGATCAGAAAGATTTTAGCTTTCAAGAGGGAAATACTACAATTTCTAATGCTAATTTATTTTGCTGCTAACAGCAATAGACTGAGTAGAGCTAACATACAGAATAGTCATATGCATAAATCAGTAATACATTCATCCGTATTAATGAGTTTCATTTTCTTTATTAAAACACAAAGAGCCCACCGAACAAGGTGCTTGTAAAATCATGCTTATCTTCTTTGTACATTGATTACTACTTATCGTATCCAAAGACATACAGAATTAGCAAGTGAAGGCTATTGTCTGTAGATATTTGTTCTGTATCTAATCATGGTGGGTTGGCCTTGGCTAACAGCAAAACTCCCACCCAGGTACCCACTCACTTCCCCCCCCTCAATGGGACAGGAGAAGAAAATAGGAAGAACAAGAATGAGAAAGCTTGAGGGTTGATATAAAGACGAGGAGATCACTTACCAATTAGTGTCATAGCAAAACAGACTTAACCTCAGGAAAACTAGGTTAATTTATTGCCAATTAAAATGTAGTTAGCAGTGGGAAACAAAAAGACAGACATTAAATAAACACCTTTCCTTCACCCTTCCCAGGTTCAAATTCAGTCCTTTACCACAGCAGATGCCTCTACCCCCGCCCTCAACCAGTGATTTGGGAATATGCATCTGCTCCAGCGTGGTCCTCTCCATGAGCTGCAGGAGATATCTGCTCCAGCACCATGGAGTAATTTTCAGATTGAAGTATGATGTTGCATACTTTAAATTGTAAGCAATGGTGTCAGAAGTGAGCAGAGTGATTTCTTGGTCTGCTCAAGTTGGGCAATCATATTTTTAAAGTTGGATTTTGTTTGCTTAAAGTAAAAATTTAAAAAAAAAAAAAAGGAGCTTTGATTTCCGTGACCCTGACACAGACAGCAGCACTGACAGCCTCAGCTCCAGCCCTCTGCTGAGGTCTGGCAGCCCTACCTAGAGCAGGGATCTCCCAGTCTGCAAGAGACTTCCACCTCTACCTGTTACAAGCAGCATCTAATAAGTAACCTGCCCTTGCCTGGAGAATCAAATTTGACTGTTTAATATCCTTTAGGGTCCTCGAACCCTAGGACAGTAACCTGGCTGGAAATTGTCACTTCTCCACTAATTGCCTAATCTTCATTCTCATAATAAATTTGCATGCATTTATAGAAACATGTTGCTTTATTTCTTTTTTTCTGCTTTATTTTCTCAATATCCCTTATGTCTTGACTACCTAATCAGGCAAAATCTTAGTTTCCACAACTGAACAATTATACAGTATGTATGAATTAATATATATATACAATTGCACAAATAAGCAGAGATTATATTACAGATCTTTCTATTACATACTGAATTGCTGACACCGTTTCACCTAGGTAAACATCTTGCCAGTTGCTACTGAATGCATAAGCCAGATAGATAATTACACTTACATTTTTATTAAAAAAAAAAATATAAAAACCCCAACAACACCCACTACCACTCTCCCCCAAGTAGGAAAAAAAAATAAAATTCAAACACCATTGATAAAACTCTGGGAACAATTGAAGTAGAAAAAAAAAATAAAAATGAAATATAGAACAAGCTGTTTCTAATAAGGGAATGGATCATACAAAGGAAACCTATCACATGCTACACATCAGCAAGAAGAAAGTTTTTGCTGGGAGAAGGCATGCTCAGTACATATAATTAATTACGTGTTAAAGATTAAAGACATTGCCTGTAATAAAATATGTCAGTTCTAGCTAATCTAGTGAATAAAAATAAATTTATAGCCAGGCTCTCCTGGAAATTAAGAATTGAACAGTCTCAATGCATAACACTTTAAAAAAAGGTTTTTCTCTGATTCTTATACAAGTAGTTATGAACTGTGGAATGTGATGATTTCTTTATTGAGATATCTGGCTAGAATCCTGATTAAAAGACTAAGTTTCAAGAGTTCAGGTTCCAAATTAAGATGTCATCAGGAGCATTAAGCTTGATGGAGAGGGTCAGTTCCTGTATTTCATTTTGGTGTTTGGACTGGACTATAAATGTAGGATTTTATATTCCTCTTTATCCACAATGAAGTATTCTCTGATATCTCTAATAGATTTGAAGAAAGAATATAGGTAAAATATGACATTTTGTTGATAAATTAACATTCCTTTTTCATACATAACATTCTACTTAAAAATATTTTTTAAAAATTCAAGTTTTTCCTACTATGACCATGATGTGAAAATAGGCTCAGAGAATTTGATATGGATAATTCTACCTTTTGTAGTGTTTATTAGTTATCCATTACATTTCATGAGTCAGTTGATTATTTACAACTATTCCAGTCTTTGGATTAGTCATGCACTGGTTGCACATCAAGAAATTCATGCTTAAAGTGTATTTACCAAATTCATATTTCTTTTTTAATCTTCCTTGATGAATGACTGTTAAACACCTATTTTAGAAAACCTTACCCATTGAAAAATCTGTTACATAAACAAAATAATACTGATCTTGGTTTTTACAGTAATGGAGATTCTTTAGCTTACTTCAGGTCACTCATCTAACAAACGTAAGAGAAATCAGAATTCAATTTGATAACTACTAATCCTTTCACCTCTTTATGACGCTCTGTGTTTCTATATGTACACATGTATGTAAAGCACAAAACCCTGGGATCTTTTGATTTATTTTGCTGTTGTCTTTTCATGTGATGGCATTTATGTGAATTATACTGTATATACTCAATTCATTGAAACAATGACAATTGAAAATTTATAAGTAAAAGGCTCCTCTGATGGTCAGGATCATTTTCAGGAGTGATTTTCTTTTTCTATATCTCTATGTCTCTAAAAGTTTGGCTATTATTTTTAGTAGCAGAGATGACAGCCAATGGTTTCAATATGTACTGTGCAGGGTATTAAGTCATGACCACAGATAAACACCTCTTCTATGACATTTCTATTCACTGCAAAGGTGGGGAATGACATAGAATGTAAGTTGATTAAATGTTGGGAAAGTGATATTTGTTTTCACTTGTATTGATTTTTCCATAAACACCACAAGACCACTGCACCATAACATGCAATAGAATGTAAAGAAAAGATTCAACTGCTTCCATCTAAAGCTATGTTCCCTAATTTATTTTTGGTATTGTGGTGCAAACAACTACACTGATATTTGTGTCCGTCTTGTCCATTTGTGTCCAAGATAAAACAGTTGTTATCTTACATGGCTTTTTCTTTCTTTTCTTTTTTTTTTTTAATATGAACACAGAGGATACAGCCCTTAACTCTTTTCTTAGATACATTTTCCCTCTGAACAAAGAGAATAATTTGATCAAATCTAGACTTTGCAGCTCAATGACCAGTTGAAAAAGTCAGTTTCTGGTATTATAGCTCTTCAATACATTGATTTTTCCATTCTGATGCTTCAGGAATGAGTAAAGAAAAAAAAACCCTGCATTTGAAAGATATAATAAATTGTCTAGTCTTCTTTTCCTTGGAAATCAAGGGAACTTTGAATGTAATAAATTTAAATGATATTTGGATCATTTGCATGAACAGAAATGATGGTTACTCATATGATGGAGGCAGAGGGACATATTTACTGCAGGTTTGAGTACATATATGCTATTTATATCAGATAACTCGCATCTATTTACATCTAAAATTAATTTGGCCCAGAAAGCATTACCACACATTAATATAATGCAGATATAGAACTGTTCCTGTTGTTCAGCAAATATGGTGGTAGGGACTTCAATTTAATCATATTTCCCTCTTAGTCTGGCACCAGACCATGACATGAGTACTAGATTTGGATGACTAATGTAAGCTGAGTTTTTCCTGGACAAAATGTATAACATACACTGTCAGATACTTTGGCATTTAAAAGTATCTTGCTTCACCTACAAAAAAGAAATGAGACACAGAAATCCTATGAAATCACTAAAAAATCCAAATTTTATAGAAAACAAATCCAGTATTCAAAATCTTAGTGAAAAATTTTTGGATAGTTTTAGCACGCTGTGAAAATTTTGTAGCCAAATACCTTTGCCCTCTAAAAATCCTATTAAATATTTAGTCTTTTAGAGAGAGGTTTGTGGAGAAAGTTTGATGAGATTGAGGGGCAGACTCTGGATCTCTCCACCACTCAGCTAGAACCACTGGAGCTACTGATTGCCATTGTATCTCTACTGTGTTAAATCAAAAAGGTGTGGTCTAATATAACTAGTATGTACATTAACTCAATAATTGATCAAAACATCAAGTGAACCCACAGGCTGATTTCTTAGCTTCCTCATAAAGAACTGAGATATTTATACACAATTTGACAGGTGGTTATGTGACTTTTTTTGGTATATTATTTCTCTGTGGCCCCATTTCTTGAGATGGGAAGATGGTTTCAGCATAAGAATTGCCAAATCTACTGCTTCTTAGGTTTTTCATACCGTTGAAAGAGAAGCATGATTTTCTTAGTAATAAACTCCATCTTGTCTTCTATAATACTCTTCACCAGCATACTGCAGTCTGAGTCAAGGTGGTTAATCACATTAAATGAAATGTATTCAGAATATTTTTAGTCCTTCCCCAAGAACATTAGAAGAAATAATTCCACACCAATTACAGTCCCAAAGTCCTACAAGCAACATATCTAAGTAGAAATTTGCAATCACATACAGTACAATTGTTTTAAGCGATTAAAATGTGTAGTGGGTTGACCTTGGCTGGACTTCAGGTGCCCAACAAGCTGATCTATCACTCCCCTCCTCAGCAGGACAGAGGGTAGAGGAGAAAATAAGATGGAAAAAAACTTGTGGGTCAAGTAAGAGGTAGTTTAATAAAGCAAAAGCAAAGACTGCATGTGGAAGCAAAGGAAAACCAAAAGATTTATTCTCTACTTCCCATCAGCAGACGATGTCTGGCCAGTTCCCAGGAAGCAGGGCTTCAGTACGTGTACCGGTTGCTCTGAAAGACAAATGCACCAATGCACAGCACAACACTATGAGGGCTGCTGTGGGGAAAAATCACTCCATCTCAGCTAGATCCAATACAACATGAAAAAAAAAAATTCTGAGAAATTCTGAATTCTTTTGTGGGTTCTATGTAACCATGAAAAATTAAGAATATCCAACAATTTTAAAAGAGCCTGTGGGTAAGGAAAAGAACTGTAAAGGGATTTGTACCATACAAATACTACAGAGATGCATGACTTGAATTTGAACCCAAGTTGCATGTATTCCTTCAATAACTACTCATTTTTAATGACCTTTGCAAATGGGTGGATGCTTTAAATGAATAGACTGACTACAAAAAAAATTCTTGTCTTTGCCACAGACCAGATAATACTATAGATAAATGTATGTGATTAAACTGAAAAAATCCATGACTATATACAAAAAAGAAGGAAAAAAGGAAAAAAGGAAAAAAAAAAAACCCAACACTTTCTAGTATCTTAGTAATTGCAAAAATAGTCAGAGAATAAACTATACCTTTCTTCTGTATCTATATGGGCCATTTTTACACTGCAGATTTTTTAAGAATAACTTCATAGAATTAGTCGTTTTAGCAATAAACAGAACCTTCTCACCTCTACAGTTGACTGAATATGCTTTGGATGACAGTTGTTAGCTATTAAAGTGATTAGATTGTGGGAAGATAAAAATAAAATGGTGAACACTATAACAACTTGCAATGTAGAATTGCTAGAGAAACTTAGAAATGCTGTGTTAAATGGGAAATTCCTGTCCAACACACTCAGATAATATAAAAAAAAGTGCAATGACTCAGCAGCTGTGCAGTATGTTTCAACATGTTTTAATATCGGTTTAATTTCCTAAGACTAAAAGTGTCCATAACATTTTGTACCCCTTCCAACAGAAGTGATGTGGGGAGAAAGGGAAAATATGAAAGTGAATTTCCACCATCAGAAGAGAGCAGCAAAACATACTTCAAAAACTATAATTTGGTGTGGGGTTTTTTTGCTGGTTTTCTTTCTTTTCTGAAGAATTTGATCTTTTTATTAGATTAAGGGTCTGTATAGTGTGGTTGCCCAGTGGCAAATTTCTGAGTTACAGACTTCTTGAAGATGTACAACAACTGTAGCTCTATAATGTAGATTGCTTTTTTTCGCTTGTTTGGTTGATTGGTTGTTTTGTTACATATTTGGTTGGGGGTTTTTTTGGTGGGTTGGGGTTTTTTTTTGTGTGTGTGTGTAAGCTAAAAGCCCTATTTTCTAAACTAGCACTATTTTTCTGACAATAGCCAGAAAAAAACGTTTAGGGAAAGATGGTAAGAAGCAGAGTGATCCTTTTCCTGGGAGTGTCTTCTCCCAGTGTGTAGTACTCACCGGACTTCTTGAGACAGAATCTGCAGTGGAGTCTTCTCATGTAACATTTACTGTTGGACTTGTCCTACACAAGGCCATCTCCTACCTAATTGGAGTTTATTTATATTTTTGGCCTCTGCAAATTTAGTGGCAACAAGTTCCACAAATTGATGAGTGGGGAATCAAAAAATCACCGGACTTCTTTGTTTTATATCTTCATATTTCTCCATTTTTCTCTTTAGTTCCTTCAATGTAATAACATAATATGTAAATAATTAAAATATCTTTACTGATTCATCTTCTTCAAGCTTTAGAAAACTCAACCTTGTTTCCCATCCTTTCTCTTTTTTTAAGTCAAGAAATTGACATTTACCTAATTTCTTCTTTTAAAGAAGCCATTTCATGCTTTTGATCATCTCTGATGCTTTTGTCTGTGCATTTTCAAGAACTATATTATATCTTTATGATGTGTGTGCATACCAAATTAAAATAGTGCTATAAAGTTTCTCTCTGTGCTTTCCTAGTAATTGCTAATATCCTATTTACTATTTTGACAGTAACTGCATCTTGACCATTTAAAAAGATATTTTATCCTGAAGTTTTCTAAGAACTATCCTCACTGATCCTGACATCACCTTATTGTGTGGTAATAGATAACTTAGAGCCTGTAATTGAACTTCACCAGTCATTTTATCATCTAGCTATACATAAAGTATCATGAGACCTTTTTGCATTTCACCTTTTTGCAGTTAGCTTTGTATTTGATTTTCTTTAATAATTTCATATCGTGCAAATTTTGTTGCCTCAGTATTCAATCTCTTTTCCAGCTCCAGCCTGTACATATATAAGCCTGTGCGGGAACAGTGCAGATCCCTGGATGACCCAATATAACCATCACCTATATCAATCACTGTGAAGATTTTTCTCTAATCTGTTTTCTATCTTTCAAATATATCTTTTAAATCACAAGATGACCCACTCTTTTGAGAGCTTTGAGCTTTGTTTCTCTCAAAGAGGGTTCTCATGAGATTTTTATTTTTTTTAAATACAGAAACATTCAAGTAATGCATTTTGCTTGCTCTGCATGTTTCCTTTCTGTGGTGCCTGTATCTCATGCATTTGCATTGCAGCCTAACAGCTTCTCCCCTAGTTCGTGACCCATGTGCCAGACACAGGTATTTGACTTGGACCTATGACCATCTGTAACTAATGTGCAGAGTAACCCACCAGAGAGAGGTCATAATGTTCCAGCTGCTGGAGTAAAACTGGAAGATAGGACCTTCAGAGCCCCCACCTTCCACCCCCCCCAAAGGCTCATTCCCAAGCAGCATCTGTGTGACGTCTTATGTTCTCTCCGTGACAACTGATTCATCAGAATTTACTGTAGCCACTGGCATCACACAGATCAGTATTCTGAACCCCATATGTTGATATACAAAATAACTAAGAATCCTGAATATACACAGAGAAAATGAATACCCCAAAATATTGTAACTATACTTTATTTATGTGGATTTCTTTATTCTGCCTCTATGAACTACTTAGGAGAATACCTTTATTGTATACTCCCACTTCCATATGTCTATTAAATCACTTTCATAGCAAAAGATGTATTTTGAATGGTTAGAATATTTCCCCTCCATCTTGTACTAATCTTCCAGTATAGTCTAGTACAGCACAGCATAAGTTTTTGAATGTTGCACAGTCTCCTTGGATTTATCTTTGAATGGACTATTAATAATTATGAAGGAATTGTTAATGAAGAATGGTATTTATCTTTCTGGTAACACATTATCTTGACCCACAGTGTCACAGATAGTGTTGTCTCTGATTCATTTTGGGCCTTCCATGTTCACCTGTCTCAAGGTCAACAGGATGATACAATGATGAGAAAGTAGAACAAACACTGTCTAATAGAAGTAGCATTTCATAAAAAGCTGTGATGGCAACCCTACAAAGAGAGCAAAGGAATGCAGCTTTTTAACTGAGCACTACCTGACAGATTCAATAATCAGGGGAAAGCCTTAATTGATGACATTTCATTAGCATAATGAGTTGAAGCTTGGAAAAGAGAGTCTCTTATTAATTAATCAAACAAAGCACGAACTGTTTCAGTCCCTTACTCTCTGCCATTTTCCATTAATCATAAGGCTGTGTATTAAACTCATTTGAATTCACTAGGTGTTGAGTATTTCTGTGGGAAAAGTATTGGCAGAGTGTCATGCTCAACACACTTATGCGGGTATGAAACACATTAGAAATTCATGTTTGTGAACTTAAACTCTCATCTCTGCAGGAAGTGCTGATAGTATTTCTTCAAAAAACACCAGACCTCAGTAGCCACTAGTATACAGATGAGAGCTGCCTCTTCTCTAACAATCTGTTACCTGGCTGCAGGTGTTTAATCCATCAGGGTGAATTTTTAGTACTACATGGAATGCAGGGGCTATGTTGATTGCTGTCAGAATAACTTTTTACAACACAGTTTGCTGTGCATTGGAGAATTTTCCTTGTTATTCCCAGCAGTATTTTCTCTGTCTTTTGATTTGCATTTAAAAAAAAAGTAAAAATGGGTATTCAAGAGCACAGAAGGGCTCGAGTTCTGCTTTTTGATTGTTGTTACATTTCTTTTCTTCCTGGAGAACAGAACTCAGCCAAAACCAGGACACTTGGAAAATGGGGATAAATCAGGAGTCTTCCATGTTCTAAGCAGAAAGACATTTTTCCTTTCCACCTGCAGGGTACCTTTCCATAGGGAAAAAAAAAAAATATCTAAAGACCAGAGAGAAGCAGCCAAAGATTTTTGTTTCTTTCTAGCAGTACTTATCTTGGACAAGAAAGGCTTTCCAAAGGCTGTGTATTCAATTTCTACAACTTTTATTATTAAATTTATTATGAACTTTGTAAAAGGCAGACATCCTTCTCTTCTCTCATGCAGCTGGTTATTTTAATCATAGGCTAGAGAATCATGTTCCTTCCCTGTGACTCTTGAGTTCTTTCTTAAAACTGGCTCAGCTTCAGTAAAACAGAGAATAAATTTATGCAGAGACCCCTTTGCCATTTGGGCTTTCACAAAGGTTTTATTGGATATTTACTGATGGGGAGGTGATTGAAGCAAGGTCAGATACAACCAGAGTACCTGTTAGTTAATTCATGTGTTTTAGAGGAAAAAGACCATCATCTTTCTTTCAAGAAAATGTATTTGCTAGCTATGTTTGAGTGGAGCTCTGTTCTTCATGCACATTGGCTGCAAGCTCAGCTACAGAAATGAGACACTGTAAGTAGATTCTCGCTAGATTATGATAATTGCTCAGTCCTTCCACAAGGTAGCTGCAGAGCTGTGAAAATTTAGGTACATAAATGTTTTACTACTGAAAACTTTATTGCAAAGAGGGTTAAGGGCTTGATAAACACATTTTTAGATTTAATTTCCTAAGCTCCTTATTCAAATATATTTTTGTATCTAAATTCCATTGAAAATCTTGACCCAAATATTTCTCTGCTTTCTGGGTGACAAATTTCATCTTTTCTATTTGAAAATAGAATCAATAGATTAAGAGACTAATTTCTGATAAGCTTAATATTTAATGGAGTAAGGCCACAGAAGAAAGGCATTCAGTGGTGATGAGAATGCAGGCTCTTGCCACTGTACTCAAGTATTATTACAGCAGATAACAAACTCTGAAGACAAATTGATTTTTTCATACACTAATATCAATTAATTTAATATTGATGGGATTGGTATAGTAGATAGACATGTTCTGCACTAGCTAGGTTTGCTTTCAGTGGTAAGGTTGATGCACTGCAGGTTTATAGATTTGATGCACTGCAGTATAGAACAATATAAAAATTGCAGTGGTGCACACTTTTCTGCTTTTCGTTTTAGTATCTAGGCTTTTACGATTTTTTTTCTAGTGCCAGAAACAATACATTTTTATTAAGGTCTTCGTAGTCATTGCAGAATTGCTTTTTTTTTTCTTTAGTTTCAAACTTTCATGTTAAATTTGAAACTTATTGTACTATGACTTCAGATTATATGTCTGTTTCTCTATATTTACATGCGTAACATTCTCACAGTTCACACAGAAATGAATGATATTCACACAGCTAGTGTGCAACACCTTTGTACCATCAATGGAAGTGAAGCAAGAATGAAGAGTTGATCAATAGACTTAACACCTTCAGCTATGGATTAAAAAATGAATCAAGCAAAAAGTAATACCTTATTCAAACTTTGTGTACATTTAACATGGTCCTTCATCTGGTCAAGGTTCCTGAATAAGGTCTATGTATGATTTAAAATCTGCTTTGCTTAATATGTATCCAAGAGACAGATAATAAAAAAATAGAGATTTTTTTTTTTTCCTAATGATATAGTGTAAGAGAGCAGGTAGTCCATTTCTATTTATTTATTTACAAAACATTTAATGCTCTGTAATAGCATATCTGAGAAAAAAAAGAAAGCTCCATTTTAAAAGCTGAAGTTCACTTGTCTTTGAATATTAGCCGTTGAATTAGGCAATTTTAGTCATCTCCAAAGCCCTGTCCATCTAATATCTTGGGGTTAAGATTTTTATTTTTTTTTCCTAAGCTGCATCAGAAGAGAGTTCGTATGGTTTTTGGTTTGGGTGGGTTTTTTTGTATTTCTGTTGCAAACTAATTAAAAAATCTGTCAAAACCTGGTAGTTCAATATCCAACTTATTCTAGTATGAAATGATTAAATATTCATACTTTGTAAATAGGAATTGGTACTACCAATGAATACTATAAAACGCAATACTGACAGGAATGCGAATATTTTAGGACTTAAAATTACTTCCTGAGCGGCTGTGTGGTGCTCAGCTGCCGGCTGGGGTAAAACCACGACATATAGGTAATTTTAACCACTATGAAATCTGTGGAGGAATACAATAGGACAAAAATACACAATCAAAGGAAAAAGCCTAAGTTGAGCAACAGATTTCTCTGAGAATGCCGGAAGGTTTTGTGGTCATTTTGTAACAGGGAGTTCCATTTGGGTGAGCTGCACTAATGGCCATATTCCAACCTCAGCCCGAACAGAGCTTGTAAAAATGGTGCCAATTTAAATTCAAAAGTAAATTACTGAGATCTTGTTGAAGTGAAAAGCTAGAAGGAAATAAAACATAGAGTGAAATTAGCCAGACAGTAGTGGCAGATGTTTGGTGGATAAGGGAAGGGCAACTGACATCATCTACCTGGACTTGTGCAAGGCATTTGACCCTGTTCCGCGTGACATCCTTGTGTCTAAATTGGAGAGACATGGATTCGATGGATGGACCACTCGGTGGGTAAGGAATTGGCTGGATGGTCGCACTCAAAGAGTTGTGATCAACGGCTCAAAGTCCAAGTGGAGAACGGTGACGAGTGGCGTTCCTCAGGGGTCGGTGCTGGGACCAGCACTGTTCAACATCTTTGTTGGCGACATGGACAGTGGGATCGAGTGCACTCTCAGCAAGTTTGCTGATGACGCCAAGCTGTGTGGCGTGGTTGACACCCTGGAGGGAAGGGATGCCATCCAGAGGGACCTTGACAGGCTGGAGAGGTGGGCCTGTGCGAACCGCATGAAGTTCAACGAGGCCAAGTGCAAGGTCCTTCATGTGGGTCGGCGCAATCCCAAGCACAGGTATAGGTTGGGTGAGGAATGGATTGAAAGCAGCCCTGAGGAGAAGGACTTGGGGGTATTGATTGATGAGAAGCTCAACATGAGCCAGAAATGTGTGCGCTTGCAGCCCAGAAAGCCAACCGTGTCCTGGGCTGCATCAAAAGAGGTGTGACCAGCAGGTCGAGGGAGGTGATCCTGCTCCTCTGCTCCGCTCTTGTAGGACCCCACCTGGAGTACTGCGTCCAGCTCTGGGGGCCCCAACATAAGAAAGACATGGAGCTGTTGGAGAGAGTCCAGAGGAGGGCCACAAAGCTGATCAGAGGGCTGGAGCACCTCTCCTGTGAGGACAGGCTGAGAGAGTTGGGATTGTTCAGCCTGGAGAAAAGAAGGCTCTGGGGAGATCTAATTGCAGCTTACCAGTACCTGAAGGGGGCCTACAGGAAAGATGGTGAGGGACTGTTTATCAGGGAATGTAGTGACAGGACAAGGGGTAATGGGTTCAAGCTGAAGGAGGGTCGATTTAGATTAGATGTTAGAAAGAAATTCTTTACTGTGAGAGTGGTGAGGCAGTGGAACAGGTTGCCCAGAGAAGTTGTGGAGTCCCCATCCCTGGAAGTGTTTAAGACCAGGTTGCATGAAGCTTTGGGCAACGTGGTCTAGTGGAGGGTGTCCCTGCCCGCAGCAGGGCGGGGCTGGAACTAGATGATCTTTAAGGTTCCTTCCAACCCAAACCATACTATGATTCTATGAATCTATGTTTATAGACTCCTTCCAGTTAAAGTTTTTTATCATACCCGGTTAGGTGGGTTGCATGTTTCCCTGTTTGTGACTGATTGTTAGTGCATACAACCACCAAAATGTGTACAGAAAACAGACACCAAACCAGAAAAGGTTTTCCCCTCTGTTTTATTCTGGTGATGTATTCCAGTTCCCAAGTAAGGGATTATCGAACTTGTGGCCTTTGTGGTAACGGACCAGCACAGTCTCCAGAAAACCTTTTTGAAAGGCCGGATTTCATAGGTGTAATATGAATACGGACATGAAAGTAGATACATTGGAAAAAAGTAGAATGAAAATCCTACCTAGAATTGTACTTGAAAAAGATTTAGGACTCTTGTATGTATCTACTGGCAGAGTCAGACATCTCATGAATCTTGAATGGTGGGTGTGTGCTCAAGGACAGGGCTTTTAGGCTAAATCCCTTTTGTAGATTTAGCCCACAGTGAGATGAAAAATTTGAATTGTCCCTGTGAGGTACTATACTACTTATTCGTTTGTAAGGTGTGTTGTTGTAGTGAAAGAAATTCGTAGTTCCAGATGTAACCTTATATTTTGCTATTTCTCATAGGAACCTATTTGGAATTATTCTCCCAGCCTTCCTCAATGGGCTTTTATGAAAATACCATCTGTACAGTTGGCTTTCACACTAAATATAAATGCAGACACTAAAGAAAAAAATAAATATAGTTAAAAACAAGTGTTGCCAAGAGGTCTAATTAGAGAAAGAAAAAAGTAATGAATATGTATTATCCCCAAATCTGCACATCCTATAGTACATTCTAACATATGCAATGCAGATTGTTAAAATCAGTGGAAGATATAAGAAATGAACATTTTGATATCCGAGTGTGCTGGTTTTGCCTGTTTAGTTCAGGAACTTCTCAGAAATGAGAAACAGTCATGGGAATCACTGGATTTGGTATTACAGGTTAAATCTCTTGTCACATCGAATATGAATATCTGGGTAGTAACATCGTATGAATACAGTTGAATTTCTCTGTATTTCCACTGTATTATATCCCAGGAACATGATTAATATTTATAGGCAGTAATCAAAACGTGGTGGAGGGGGGAGGTTATTCCTGAAGCATCCCTCTACTAGGATAGTCACTTGAATAATTTCATGCAGTATAGAAACAGTGAATTGAGCATATTAGGAATGACAAAGTAAAGCTTAAACATTGCAACCACAAATTTATTTTCAAGCTGCAATATTTCAACTTCTCATAACAAAAATAGTTTTGATAAGTTAATTTGTAAGATTTTTGTCTAGTTATAGAAAATTAACTACTTGGAAGATGCAATTTTAAATATGTCTTTATGATGGATCTAATTTATTTCCTGAATGTACAACATTAGGTAATTTATTGCTGTTACAAACTGAATTCTCATTATACGTTTTCTGCAGTGTGTACGATAAGTGGTAAAATTTTTGAGCATAAGATTTGTTTAAAGCAACACAACAATTTTAAACAACTCTTTTAGAAGTCAAATTAAGTAAAAAGAAAATAAGTTACTTCTTAAAGAAACTGCTTACCATAATAAAAAAATTCTAATATTTCACATGCAAATATATTGAATTAAAAAAATCACAGGTGAATGTGAGAATAGTTGCAATAGTCTGTTTACAAAGAAAGAATTAAAAATTTTTACTTAGTAGTTTGATGAATATAATCTAGTTTGAATTCAGTGAAAAAAAAAAAACCCAACAACAAGCAAGCAAGCAGAAAACCAAACAGATGTAAGCTTATATTTTACATGAGGTTTAGTGCTGTGCTGAACCTGTATCTCTTTCATGAAAATAAC
The DNA here is from genome assembly GCF_011004875.1 of Balearica regulorum gibbericeps. Taxonomy (NCBI): domain Eukaryota; kingdom Metazoa; phylum Chordata; class Aves; order Gruiformes; family Gruidae; genus Balearica; species Balearica regulorum. The sequence goes on from NC_046188.1 coordinate 32,067,486, forward strand.
ACTCGTCAAAATCAGAGGAGCATTTTCAAGATCTATTTTTTTCCCAAGAATTAAAAGCTCTTCCTGAAATTTTCTATGTGATACTTGCATTCAACAATTTATCATAAGATATTGCTTGAAATAGACATATTTTCTAGTTTTCTACGAAAATATTATAGGAGTTCAGAAATGCTGCAGAACTTCTGGTAAGATCTGCCTTTTATTAACATCTGCAAGTTACTTTTAAAAGCTGGAAAAGTCCCACTTCTATATGAAATCATTGCACAAAAAATATTTATGTGTAGGTTGTATTATTCCTAAAACATAATTGATAGCAAGTTTTATGGTTCTGAAAATCCTACATCTGTAAATATAGGCAAGTTAATATACATTTTCTCTTAAGAAATTGTTTCTGAACTGGACACAAGATGACAGCTATTTCCACTTGACAAAAATACTAGGAAATATTGAATACACCATGTAAACTTTTTTGCCTGGTTAGCATTTAAATTTTTCCTAAACTAAGTATTGCTAAGTTTTACATTAACTAAACTCTGATGATAACTGTGATCCAGAAACTATACAGAATATTTCCAAGTACGCAGCCTACTCTGGGGGGAAATAAAAGGATGAGGACAGAAAAGACAGGTAATTTTATCAAAAACAAAAACAAAAACATGACTTGTGCATCACATCTAGTGCACTTGGTAAAAATGACAAAGATTATTTGAAACAGAATTAATAAAAATGAGTAATTATTATTTATTACTTACATAGAGTGAAATGCCCACGTAAATCCCATTTGTAATCTGACCAGATTCTATGCCAGTCTTTTTTGTGACTTGTCAACATTTCTGCGTGACTTCAACATGTAAGTTTGCAGCAGCTGTTGCCTGTTATCACTGTGCTTAGTAAGACAGACAACTGAAAATGTTGCCTCACAAATATTTCTAATGTAAAATTAGCAGTGCTTGCTTTTATTTTTGGTTGTTATTGTGATAACCACTTACCAGGATTATATTAGCTTGATTTTACCCAGGTTGTAAACTCCTAGAATTTTATGTCATCTGGTTTATTCTTTTTGCCTGCTTATTCATCTACATTCCTGCAACTCTTAAACACAAAGTTGCTTACACTTTTTAATGTTTCTTAAATATTTTTGCACATTTTTTTCCATAGATGAGCAACATATACAAAGGGAACCTTTGTCTGATTCCATTTTCTATATACAAAAGCCTGAATTAGGTGAAGTTTTTATCTCAATTATGCTGTTAGTAGCTGGATGTTTTGCAACAGAAAAGATGATGCATCAAAGAGTGATATGACAAAAATACTTCACATGAGGACATTTAATTGACTAAACTTGCACACAAAAGACTGAGAAGAAATTATTTTAGTAGACCTCACATATGCTGTGAAAGAAAAATGGAAAAAAAGCCAGACTCCTGACTACACAGAAGATTAATCTGAACATTCTGCCTCTATATTCTAATCTGATTTCCAACTCTATAAGAAAGTTCAGAACTTTCTGCCTCAAATCACAGCAGAGTATCAACAAACAAATTAAGTAGAACAAAATTAGTCTTTGATGTTTGGAACCCAATATGGATAAAATTATGAAAGCCAGAGTGAAAAACAGACAGAAGCACTGTCATATATTCTCTGTTCACCAACACATCTATACTCTTCAAACATCAACAACTGAAATGAGCATATTATGAAAGGAAAGGAATGAAATCCTTTCCATCCCCAGAATATGACACACCCTACTGCCTGAGCCATCCCTCGTTTGACAATACCCTGTAGCTGGCTTAGGAGATATATCCTGGTTTAAGGGCTCTATAAATGTAACAGTTATTAATTCTGTTCTGTGAATGTGTGCGTGTACAGTTTATTCATAACGTCAAATGTAGCTGTTCTCTCAGTGACCACTATTGACAGTAGCTGATGTCTCTTCAGATGTTTTACACTCACTCCATTGCACTTCTCATTTGAATGAGGAATCTCAAGTTTAGGAAAATAAATTTCCCTTAGAAATAAAAATTTTCCTTAAGATCAACAAGAATATTTAATTAATAGTAAATGTCTTAACATCATTCCCAAAAATATCCTTGGGGTGGGAGGGAGGATCTTTAAAAGGGGCATGTGTTGATCACCTTTTTACGTTTTTTTTATTTTTTTTTTTTTTCTTTTTTTTTTTTCTTTTTTTTTTTTTTCTTTTTTTTTTTAATTCCAGCTGTACTCAGGAACTTTTTAACCATTTTGGATGTTTATTTTGTCTCAGTTCTTAGCTTTCACATGTGACCAGAGCAGAGACATCTATAAAATACCTTTAGAATGTATTGTTCTGTACATAATTGCTAAATCAATGCACTCAGAGCTGAACAGAAATGACCACACTCACCATCTGTTACAATAATTTCAGATGCCAGCTCCAACTGGCATATTGACCAAGACTGTGAGAATGGCCTCATAGAGAAACCTGGAAGTCAAGAGACTTAAGCTATTCCCAGGTATTCCGAGCATAGCTCTTTTTTTTCTTTCTTTCTTTTTTTTTACTCAGAATAAAATAATAATTTTTATGTTACTCATAGGCACACTTTAAGGTACTGCTTAGTTTTTTAAAATTGTGTTGGGATGTCTGTATGAAATATTTTCAAAGTTCAACATTTTTTAAATAAATTATTTTTTAAATAAATGAAAAGTTCTTGTTTTCTTCTTTGAATTAGCCTTATTTACTACATAGTGAACTTAAAGTATCTCTTATTCTCTCACTTTATCTCTGAACTTTTTCGATTGGTTGATATGCAACTTTCTTCTATTTATTCTCTATTACTAAAGTCCTGTCAGTGGATATCTAGACTGATCCTTCCATGCTCTTGTTTCCTTCATTTTCAAATTAATTACTGAAGTAGTGAAATATATTTTCACTAAAATTTGGTTTTCATGCTATTTATTTTTAACGTATTTTACCCAGCATAGATAAAATAATAATTTTATTTTCCTAACAGTCACGAGCCCTGCATTGTATCCAAGATGGATAAAATAGTTAATTAGGTGCAGGGGAGGTTACACCTAACTGCACACAAGAAAAGACTGGTTCTTAGTTATGTTAAAAATGTGAAATGGTACCATAGCAAGATACAAAATAGAGAGCATGCCTGCATTGCCATCAGTCTGTTAGAGAGATACCTAAGCTAGCTTTAACCTAGTTTGATCAAGTGCTCGCCATAGTCTTGCTGAAGCAACGCATGGCTCTATGCTTTTCATGGTTAAGTAGACCTATCTGGATAGCTACTAGCCATTCTAGTGCCATAACGAAGATGTGTCTTGCCCTTCCTTCCATGTTAGTGAAACTTGATCTGTAATTCATTTCAATAGCTCCTTAGCAGTCTAATTGATACCACGAACGTGTTGCAGGAAATGGCTGCTTTTCCCTGAGAATATTTTCAAGAAAGAAACAATGCCTTTTCAGCCTTATTGCATTAGAGGCTTCACATCACCTGCAGTGTGAGAAAATTCTGAGACCACTATTTATGACTCCAGAATAATTCTGAGCATCTTCTCTACCTTTCTAGTGTTAATTAATCTAAAACATACACAATAAAAATAATTATTTGCCATAACATTAATGTGATTTGAAGTTGACCAGCTCATTTCATCAGTTATTCTTAGGAAAGCATTTATAAAGTAAGTTTTGACAGAGTATCTGTCTGGGTTTTCTCTATTTTTTTTTTTCATATTTTAGGACACCTTTATTACCTGCATTTATTCCCTCCCCCCCCCCCCCCCCCCCCTTTGGTTATCATTGACATACGATCATTCTTTTTCCTTCTACGCAAATATGAAGGATTTCCATGTCTTTTTTTCTCCCTCTCCCCATGCTTTCCATTGCCTTTTTCTGTATTCTTGATCCTGGTTCTTCTATATCTCATCAGATACGGCAGTAATCAAATCTCTCTCAGTACTCTTCCTGAGTGAAACTCAGAACATTCCTAATAGGACTAAAACATTATTGGTGTTATTTTTAACTTCTCTAATCATATTTTAACATGCTTGGTTTTACATGTTTCCATATGCATGGTTGAGGTTTTACTCAATATTGTGAGGTATATATATTTATGAATATATTTATTATATATATTTAAATATATTTATTATCCTTATTTCTCAGTCTTGGATGTCATATTCTCTTAATGTGAAAAATTAAGATGAACTATGCGTTTACTTAATTTATAAGCCTAACTCTTCTTTCACATACTGATTAGATTAACAAATCTAGTTTGATCCTCTTATGGAAAACATTCCTGTATGGTATTGCTGTGTATTTCTGTGTGTCTGTACATATGGTTAAGAAATCTGGTTGAGTTCATATTTTATTCTCAACCATACTGTATTTTAACATCTACTATGTGTGTATGTTTGCATGAGGGAAAAAATCTGGGTTGTTATATCATAATGCCTCAGCTTAACCAGGATGCCTGAAAAAGATAGATTAAAGGTATTGCTAGCAGTTGGTTTGGAATTCATGCTGGGAAAAGTATTGTTACACAAGATGCTGGAAGAGAAGCAGTGCCAGATAACAAACTGTCATTAAGTACAGTAATTTCCAACTATTCCTAGTTAGAAAACAATGGGCTTGCAACTTCCCAAAAGGAGCCAGCCTAAATAAGAATCAGTGAAGAAAAAAAAAAAAAAATAAAAAAAAAAATCAGTCTTTCCTGGTTAGGGAATAATTATTAAACACATCAACCAATGCTAGAGATGACCCTTTTTTGGGGATTTGTGTACTAGTTTGGTACCTCACTGCTTGACTTGATGGTGTAATGTAGAGAGAGAGCATTCATTTCATGTTTATGGAACAAGAATAAAATATTATTCAGATTGCCTTCTATCATTGTAGGATATAGATTAAATTTGTACTTTTCACACTAGATATAGAGGCACTTGATTTTGATTCTAGCCTAAAGGATTTGAATAAACTCATAGTCAACGATAATACTGCTTGTTTTCTCAGAAATCTATTAAATACTTAGGACATCTTTACCATAACAATTCAGTGAGGGGCCTCTCAGAAAATCTTGTCCTGACCTTCACTTTGAGATTTTCTTTTATTTTGATTGAAAGCCTGTGGAGATCTTACCTGTTTGTTCATTGAAGTGTAGTGTACCAAATTACCCAAAAATCTGCAAAGTTTGATCATGTTTTTCCTCAAAAATACAGAGGCTTATGTATGTGGCTTCTTCATCTTATAGGTATTTCAGGACAGACTCTTTTATTCTTTCCTGGTAATCGGATATTTCATCAGGAGCATTTCTGGGTTCACTTAGATTCAGGAGCTGTATTTTAGCCGTACACATACAAAATGTCATCTTAAAATGGGATTTTTCAAAGATGGTTTTCCAAGGAGAACACCAATGTTCTCTCTGCTGTTACCTTTCTTACTGTAATCTTGTGTCCCTACAGGAGGCACCACAGGACCGTTCTATATAATGACTGTTGTTGGCAAATGCAAGCAATGGAACAAATGCCAACCCTTCCAAAGCCAATGCCTGTCAATGCCTGCTCCCTGGTTGGCAGAGAGCACCCTACTCAAATGCTAAGAGGTTTGTTGGCTTCACCGTCTGCTATAATTCACCCTGTTATGGAAGAAAACAGCTGTCCCGCGATCATGACCTGGAAACATGCCATAACAACTCACTGAGTTAAAATCCCAACTTGACTGCTAGTACTAGGATTCAGTCTCATGACTGTTGGTGAATGGATTGTAAAGTAGTCTTAAGGGGAGAGAGTGTAATTGATTAATTTTTAATGGTATGTCTGGAAAATGGTCTGCACTTGAAAATCTTCATTGCATGCACAATTAACACAGCTCTGACATTTTATGTGTTCAGAAGGCAGAGAAGTCAAACAAAACCTTCCTAGTGCAGCCACACCTCCTATCCCCTGCAGATATATGCTAGATGTTACACATGCTGGTAGGATTTGCTATTCAGCTGTCAGATACAGGTACAGACTGTGATCTACCCGTGAAACTCTGAGAGACACCAACATATAGCTCTAAATTAAAATAGATCACCTTTTTCCCCGGAAGGCATTTTTCTACTTTCTTATCTAATCTGCACATCAATTCAATACCACAATTTTGTGTTAAAATACTTTGCTAAAGAATTTCACAGCAGTATTGCATAGCCAAATGGATTCACGTTCTGCATACAGATATGTTAATTAAGAAAGATATACTGTAAGACTAGATTTGGGCCTCCAGTGTCTTTAATCCTTTATTTATTTCAGTTAATAACAACCTTTAATTTAAAGAAAAATATCTAGCTTATGTGCCATAAAGTATGACTCAGGAGCAATCTGTTCCTAGAATCTTTATAAGTCTGAAGGTCACCTATGAATTTTTTAATTCCCTGCAAGGTATTCTCAAACTAGATCAAAGCATAAACTTTCACTGGAGTAGCTGATTTAGTTTTCATAGTAAAAAAAAAAAAAAAAAAGACAAAAAGAAAATAGATGTAAAAGAAAGAAGACTGACAATATTATATAATGTCAGAAAAATTACTCAGCTTATATAGTTCACTTTAGGGGAATCTTTAGGGGACTCTACATCAGTCATGTATGCAGATTGATTGAGCATCAGATTGTTTACTTTGATAAATTATTGAAATTCAAGAATTCTGAAAATGGAAAAGGAATGCACTTTTATGAATATCTATTTCATTTTTGTGAGTATCTACTTCACCTCTGGTAGTAAATGTAAGTTATGTTGGAGGCGTGTCATTTTCTAATACAAATATAGATCTAAGCTGAAACAAAACCATTTCTTTAGCTATGTCTACTGTGAAATTTCACTTTCCTGAATTCAGTGACATCTAGAGTAAGTAAGTTCCAACTAAACTTAGAACTCTTCAGGGTAGGAGTTTTGTCAGAACTCTGTAATGAACTCATCACTCTTATCACCACATAAGAAATAATAATGATATTAATAACATTTCTTAAATATAAATATTTACAACCTGATAAACCCCTCACCTGGGAAATCATTTAGACAAATGTATGTGAGACTTGGGACAACCAGTTTCTGTTCCTGTACTTGCTTACCGCTGCTGATTCAGATGAGCAGCTGGGGATTCCCCCAACCTGGAAAAAAAAGTAAAGCTGGCTCAAAACCCAAATAGTCCAGTGTTTAACATGCCTAAGAGTCTAGGCCACAATGTTTATTTCTGTTTGAATATTTGTCTCTATTGTGCAAGGAGAACTAAGTACCATTAATAGAAAACAAATTTATTATCTAGATATCCTAAATGCCACCACAGTTTGCTTAGAAGGTCTAAACGTTTTTTCATCTGCCTCTCTCTTCCCAGTATCATTCTCTAAAGCCTTGGCATAAAAACACAAAGTGATTTGTATTTTCTCAGAAGAGGAGGAAAAATGTGAAATGAGCAAGAAGCAAAAATAATAGTCTGATACTGATCCTTTCAGTAAAAGCCATTGAAACAACTTTCATAGAACAGTGTTCCTTACTATCATGGAATCTTGACTTTAGCACAAATATATTATTTCTTGCTCTCTGATTAGTTCTTATTTATTTACTCAAAAATTAAATTTGTATAGTACCATTATAGGGTTATATGAAACCAGAAACTTAGATCTAGAATAGTATTCTGCTACTAGAAAGGCTATTCAGACCACCAGACCCATTCAGTTCTAAAAGGCATGGAAGCCGACCAGCGCTTTGATCATAATTTGTGACTGGAATGTTCCCCTGTCAGCTAGTGACAGGCTATATCCAGCAGCCTGACATCTAGGAATCCAGGGCAGATGCTTCCCACATATGACACATTAAAAAACCTACTATTGTTCATAGAAGTGTAGGACACACTGTGTGTATGATGAAGAGTCCATCTGTTTATGCAGGATCGAAAGTATTTGGAATGTGTTGGATGCCCTATACATCAATATGTACCTAACAGGAGTTCAAGGCAGAAGGCATTGAATTGCTTTCCTTTGAACCTTCCAGCGGTGCTCAGGTTAAGTATTTGTTCTGGCAATTTACACATTCCCCAGTATTCTTTTGAGTACTTGAGAAAGTACAAAAATCTTGCTAATCAGAACTGCTTTTGAGTGTGATAGTTTAATTGCTAACATAGACATTAATTGCTGATGAGCAAAACCAAGACTGACATTTGTCAATGAAAAGAGATCTAAAGAATGTTAAAAAATAATAAATTGGACCTTTTAATATTATTTTTATAGTAAGTTATCATAGAGTACTTTACAAATGTATTGGAAACTGATAATGCATAGACTACGCAGGCAAACAAAACACCATTAAGCTCAGTTGTAGTTCAAACACTGGTCAAAGACCAGATGCTATAGATGAGAAAAGAATCTTTCATGGAATACTGAGCTCCTTCCACAGTGATGCTTAGCAGCCACAGAAACTACATTGTCTGCAGTACTAAGTACCAGCAAGGATTTGCACTCATGAACATTATAACCTTCTTTACTGAACAAAGGGAGATTCATCAATTGCCGTGTAGTTGGCTTAACTGAGAGGCTGATATATTTTATTAGCATTGGATTTTACAGCTCAAAAAACTTAACACAGCTTCATTATAAATGACCAGTTCAGCAAACTTTTGCTGGAATTCCCATTAATGTTCAGTACTCCTCCTTATAAAACTGCAAGAACAAAATAAAACTATGAAATAAACCCTTTTTAAAAAAAGGTATTAAAAATAGTTGTAAAACATAAATTAATAAATTTCTAATTATAAATTGTCATCAGAGAAGAGGATATAATATTTACAGTGACGTATTATATAATGTATTTATATGTATTTTGAGGACGAAATAATACAATTTGCTTGAGTAATAAGAACCATTCATATTCATCCCTGAAGTGATGATACACAGTTTTTTATGAACAATTCCATCTTTTGTTTGTGTATGGTGGTTGAACTTCCAAAGACTGGACATTTCCAAGCAAACGGTGAGTAGATGGAGTTAACGCAACCTTCAACTACCAAATGAAGATCTGCAAGTATAAGCTCTGATCATCCCCTCAATCCCCTACTAAATAGAGTCTTCACTGATAATTTATGAAGCAAGCAAAGAGGGTCCATGTCATAGAAGAGTCATCAACAAGGAAGAGTAAAAAAATTATTTATATTAAAATTTCATGCTGGCAGTGTTGAAAGTTATCAGCCACAAGATCGATTGACAAAATGGTTGAGCTTTTTGCCCAGCATATTCCTAAACTTGAAAAGAAAATCTCAGTGATTGAAAGGCCTTATCAGTCTATTAGTAACAAAGGTCTAAATTTAACTATAACTAACTTAAACCATCTAAATTTCCTTCCAAATAATATCACTTAGTGCATATGAAGAACTACCTCAGAAACAGGTATTAAGTAGGACATGTTAATAAATGAAAGACTTGACCAAATTCAGTCTGAACACTGGAAAGCTGTTCTTACCTGTGAAAGTTCAAAAATCCCTTATAAGACTTGTAGTTCTTTCTCTGCCATTGCTGTCAAAGCATTTCTTATGGTTGAGAGAGAAAGAGATGTGGATTCTGAAAGATAAATTGAGGCTACAGAATGGGTAATCTGTATTGAATAAACACCTTCTGGTAATCTTCTGACACTGAAGAAGATATTTCAGAATGACCTCTCACCTCCTTCTCCATGGAAATAATTTAGCTATCCCCACAACCGTAAAATTTGTCACTCCTTAAATCTTGCTATGTCCTTAATTTTTTTTTACCTTGCTGAGAACCTTGAGCTGGGTCTGAATACTTGCAGCTTTTGGTACTTGCCTGTCACTTGCACGGCACAGGCCACCCCTAATTGGAAGGTCTACGTGGCTACAAAACTCTGAAATATCTGCAGTAGCTGATGCTGCCTGGAGAGCAACTTCAGACTGTCAAATGAGAATGTAATATGAAATCTGAGCTATAAGTGTGATCAGGTCACTAGAAAATATCGTATTATGGGAGAGCATATCAATACACAATGCACTTTCCTTACTGTGAATATGATTTTTGCATCTGAGTGAAAGCTCATTCAGACTACTGTAAAGTAAGACACGAATTCTGTGTAACTGTAAACCCTTGCTGTATACAAGTGCCCTCTATTTCTTTCATCTCTTGTTCCTCCATTCTGTTTTCTCACTTTGAGAAAGAAGATGTATAAAGTGTTCACATTCAAATAATTGCATTTCAATGGAATTTTAACCGCAGCTTCTGAAAATAATATTCATACAACTACAGGCAGATTCCATGGGTCTATTTTGGCATGCTTGCAACATATTCATAAATATCCCTTTCCTTCATCTCTGTTTGTTTGTAATTTATCTTACAGTTTGGTATTTCTAGTGATAAAAGAGACTCTGTTTTGGTTTTGCTTTAAAATCAGTGACCACAAGGAGTTAGTTAAGTTAGAAAGGGGGGGTGGGGGTGTCATATTTCAAATAATGACATCATTTTGGCTTTTGTCCTGTGTTCAGGAATATCTTTTGCATGTGGTCAACTTACAGAAATATGTATTAATCCTCCTCCTCCTTTTTCCATCACAGATGTACTCTGTGTTCACTTGAAAGCAATGCTCTGACAAATTTAAATGTATATTAATCAGAAAACAATAGGTGATCATACATTTTTTCCTCCAGGCTCTTGATCTTTAGTTAAAATATTATGCTTTTACCTGGGAAAGTGATGCAAAATAAGGCTTTATTTTTTCTTATTTTTTCCTCCTGTTATGCCTTTTTCATTTGAAAATATGCTCTTTATTTATGTAGGCTCCTCAGGTTATTTATCTGTAATAAGCATTAAATGTTCTTGAGCAGATCTTTATTTGGTATAAATCTGTAGCTCTGTTGATTTCATTGGTGCTTTGTCAGTGTACCCCAGCAGAAGTTATAGAACACAATATTTTATTATAAGGGCATGTTCAAGAAGTAATAAGCATCTCATCAAAAGCCCTCAAGGTGTTTTAGAAACATTAACTGAACAAACTTTATTTCACCAATGTGTGGTAGACAAGCATTATTAGATTCCCTGGCATTTTCTTTATCAAACATTGAACTTGTTATTTTTATAAACAGTTTCAAGGGAAGGGAACTACTTTTTAGAGAAAGTGAATATTAAAATGTTGTGTCTTAAAATAGCATTTCTAAAGTAATTACTGAGGTTAAGAGGAGAGTTCACTCAACTTTAACTTGTCCCAACCCGCACAAACTTCTACCTGACCAGCTGCCAAATTACAAAAATGTTTTGACGAAGGAGGTTTGGCAAAACATCAGACAGTTTGCAGCCTATTGCTTTTTACATCCTAGATCAGATTCATTGCATTGACCTAGACCCAGCCAGGGGGAGTGGAGATACAAACCACTGATTGAATGAGGAGTTATGTGACTTTTTTGTGTAAAGGCTTGCAAGGTTTTTATAAATATATTTTAAAAGAATGATGTAGAATATATCTACTTTAATACAAATTGAATAAATACCGGAAGTCTCTCATCTTTATGGCCCTTTCATAAACCAGGAGGGATGAAAAAGTCTTGTATCATGTTTAGAAATATGCTTCCTACTTAGGAGTTCTTCCACTGTTACCACAAGTCATCATGATAGTAAGTCATATCTCCCAGGTTGCAAGGCCACTTTTATCATCAAACGTGTTTCTTTATCTACCTTTTCAGGTTGCCTTGAAGATCAATCTTCTATCTGACTCCCTATCTGTGTCTTCCAATGTAGCTATGACTTCCTCATGTTCAGTATTTCTTCCTAAATAATGCCCGTTATGTTATCTCTACATGTGTGTATATATATATTTTTTTTTTTTAATTTTCTCACTCTAAGACTTTATCGTGCCTAAATCACAAACCAGCCACAAAGTAATCCAGTCCTCTCTATTGTGAATTTACTAATGAGTCTCCTGTTTGGCCTGTTTTGCCCTTTATTCCAATGCTAGCAAAGGTACAGTCTTGCTTCATTTCTGTCTTGTTTTCAAATAAAAACCATAAAGAAGGTATTTTTAATTTCTCTGTCTTGTTTACCTTTTTTTTTTTAGTGCATACTGATTTTCTATATCTCTCATATACTCTAGTTTCCTCTAGTATAATTTAAAAAAACATTTTTATATTTCTGAATGATTTTTTTGTTTTTCTATCTTGATCACTATTTTTCTCAGTTATTCAGTATTAATAAATGGTTATTTTTATCTTTTCTTCCTCAGATATATCCCCTTTCCTGTTCCTTGCTGCTTTCCTGAAAAAAAAAAAAAAAAAAGATGTACTGTCTTCAAATAGTCTTTTGCTTTACAATGTGGAACAGTAAAGGCTGTAAAACAGCCTGGCTGGTTTTCTCCCTTAATGGAATGAAATGACTTTGCCCACTGAGATGCTTATCCCTTCTTCCTCACAAAACCATGGCTTTTTTATTGTTTAACTTTGCTCTGGACATATAAGTCTTGCTCTCGGTAAAGAAAATTAGCAATTTGGGGCAATACTGTTTTACATTTGGTCAGTGAAACAGACAGAATATATTTTTAGGCACTGCTTGCTTATAAACTAATTTTCTCTCATTGCTTTACAGAGGTGACCTTGTTTTAATACCTTCAGCACCTGATGTTATAAAAGTGAAATTCTTTTCAAATCTCCTCTGTTAATGTGTTTCTGCTCTGAAACAAATGCCAGATAACATTAACATTCTTCCCACAAAATACCTGCTAATTCGCTTGCAGTGAAGATAGAAAGCTTTTCATTACATATCACAAACTTCATTTATGTCGAATGAGTCACCAGGCCTTCTGAAAAGCCAAATGAGTACCTAATCTCTAATGCTGCCTTCAGCTATAACATCAATCCTCCCTGGTTCTACTCATCTTTTATCAGCTATTCAGTTTTTAAAATTTTCCATTCTGTTACAAAATTGTGTTGTTCATCTGTCAAAACAGCTTTGATTTATGTTTTTTTAATATTAAAGCACCAGAGAAAAAACCCACAGAAGTATACTATTTTGTTATTAGAGACAATCAAATCAGTGTAACGCAAAATGATTAACTCTGTTTTGCACAATTGTTGACATTATTAACTTAATAAAACTCATACTGCTGATAATAAACTCTGTGTGATACTCATCATATGTATTATTTTCTGAATTTTTCTCTTCTGCAGAGATCATGCTGGAAGATGTATATGCTGTATGCATGTGCATATATGGTAGATGATATACACAAAATATCAGTGATCTATAAGCTCTGATTTAGCTTATAAATTAATAGAAGCTACCATCTTTAAGTTTCCGTAAAACTGAAAACAGGTGCAGGGGACCGTGCAAATGGAAGCCCTAAAACCTACGAGAAATTAGTTTGGAACTGGTCGAATTAATCATTAACAACAGTATTTTGGCAAACAGTTTACTGGATGAACAAAGCAATTTACAGTGACTTGAAAATACTTGCATATTCTGATCCAAGCTCACAGAGTAGTTTCAGCTGGAAGCTGAAATAGCCACCTGGAAGAGACGAACACAAAGCTCACTGCTGTAACCAAGAGCTACTTCATCTTTCATGCAACAAGCTCAAGGCCAGGAGGCTCATCCAAGATGTACAAAACTCAGATTCTGTTCTTCTGCTTCCTAAAAGGACTTTAACTCACGTTGCCAACTTTTCAAGTAAGTGTCCTATTGGTTAACAGTCTATAAAAGAACTGAAAGTATGAGGAAAAGGAAAGGAATTGGAAGTCACATGTCCAAAATTTGCAATTGTCCTGTACATAAGGATATCAAATAACAGAATCATAGAATCACAGAATGGTTGAGGTTGAAAGGGACCCTTGAGATTACCTGGTCCAACACAAAAGCTGTGGTTAATTTCAGATTACTTAATAGTTTAAGATTTTGTATGGATTGGCTGTGAATATCTTATTCCCCAATGTATTAGAGAATGGTGATGGGAAAGCTCCCACACAGGAGACCAAGTTTGGTTTCCCTCAGGCAGAAAGGTGTCTCCCAAATCCCGTTCACTGTCCACTGACCTATCTAGAGAAGGAACCATCGTCTTCCACCTGATTCATATGGGCCTCCCCTTCTAATTTCAGATAGCTTAAAAAAATGGAAGTACCTTCCATGAGAATTAAATATTGTTGTTTGATAATATTTATTTCAGTAAAGATAAACAATATAAACAAAGCAAGAAATTTTTTGTTTCAGTTAGACGTAAACTACTCCAATACTTTTTCATATTAAAAAAACCTAGCACAGCTCTAGGGTCTTCTGGTCTAGAAGACCAAAGAAAAGGAATCAGTATGTTACTGCAAAATTGAGAGAAAATACATTGAGACAAATAATGTTCTTATATAATCATAAAGAAAACATCAAGAGAAGAAACATGAAAGTGTTCAAAATTGGGAGCCCTTTGTTTATAAGCTTGCTTCCATAATGTCATACATGCAATGTTATGCTTTATTTTATCATTAGCAATGAGTATCTACTGAGTTATTAGAATGTATAGTCCTGTGACTCTCCTGTAGCTTCTTGTAAGAAGGAACAGAGACATATTTTCTAAAAAACAAGGTGTCAGAAAGGGCAGTTTGCCTTCTTTTAGTTAAGCCTTCTCCAGCACACAGAGGTCACCAAGGGCACAGCTAGTGTAAACTTGGATTTTAGATTATCGTTTTAGACAGTCTAGCTGCTTTCATGCCATGGCCGGGCTGAGGAGACAAGTATTGGGAAGGGGCAGACTGAGGAGCCATCTCCCCCCTGTGCTCAGACAGTTACAGCGCAAGTCACAGACATCCTTGGGGTGTTTGTTTATGCCAACGCCAGGCTTTAGGATAATCAGAGAGTATCTGGCACTCTTCTCAATCTTCTTGTCAAAGGCAAAGAAGGTACCTGACTAGGGCAACAAAGTAGCAGCAGTAAGATAGCCATGATCCTGCTGACTGTTTTGCCCGTGTTTGAGTTTGTTGCCAACAGAGGTGGGAATTTGCAGAGGTCACCAGCTGCAATCCATTCTCCATGCTGGAGTGCCTCTTCTGCTGTGTTCCAGCTACACCCTTGTTCTCTCTCTCTTAGGACAGGACAATGACAGACCCCTCAGCCTGACCCCAGGCCTTTACTCTTTTTAAGGATCCTTGTCCTATTCGGTTGCCGAATCCACATAGAAACAAGCACAATTCACCAAGTACATTTTTGGCAAATCACAGATTCTTGACTTTTAGAAGTCCTCAGCTGTCTCTTCATACAGCACAAAAGCGATGGGAGTCTGCTGGAATATGTGCAATGATGTCGATTAGTCAAGCCATTACAACAAGACTGGGACTTGTAATTTCCTCATCTGTCTGGCACTCAGAATGACTAATGTAACCTTAATGCCTATTGCTTCTGTAAACCCTGGCTTGAACTACAAATTGGTTGTATGACTTCCTCGCCGTGCAATAGATTCAACAATTCTGTAAGTTCCTTCAGGGATGTTAACAATGTACTGAAAATTTATATAAGTTCTTTAGTTGTACATCTAACCAAAGCATTAGGCTAACCAAATCATTACACTGTCCAGAATATTACTATTTGTATAATAAAATTATTTGAGTAAAGCTTAATCCTCAGCACAGAGAATATTCTTTAGTGAGGAAGTTTCTATCTCTAAGAATCTTATCTGAGTAAGCAGAGTTTGACAGTAAGCTAATATTAAAAGATGAAGAAATGACTGGTACATAATATTGTATGAAGATTTCAGATTATGTATTCTGTTACAGAATTAATCAGAAATAGATTAACTATTATTTTGCATTTGTATTCTCTTTGTCCAGTTAGAAGAAAGACAAGAATTTTCTCATATAAATTCACTGGAAAAATACATATTTAGGTAAACCTGAATAATTTTCAAGTTAATTTTTAATTACTTTGAATAACAAGAAAAAACAAACAAACAGATTCTATTTAAAAATGAAACACTTCTGGGTTTAATTTCTACATTATTTATTAAGAAAATATCTGGGACAAAAAAAAATAAAATGTTGAAAGAATATATTTTTCCATTGTCAGAAAAGAATGTTTATAGTAGCCCTACACTGAAAAAAGCAGTAAGCATAAAGATGTCCATAAATATGTATATATGAATATGCATATATATGTGTGAATTTAATTCATGATTAGAGCATATATGTTCAACAGCCTAGAAGGTCTGAGAAAATTCACATAGCATTTTCATATATGCTCTTTCTATTACTACATGTAATATAAAATCTGTAGTTATGAGTTTAAAGCTTGATGTATTGCACTAAATTGTATCCCTTGACATATCACACTAAATTGTATCTCTAGAGGTCACTGTTATTCTAGATGAACCCACATTCTGACAGAATTACTGGGCAGTAAAAACATGACCCTTAGAAATGGAATGTACAAAAATATTTTCTTGATAATTGGGCACAGTGGTAGTTCTATTACACAGGATACTACTTACAGTGCACACTGTTTCCAAATTACTTGATTACTCTTCAGATTTAGATAAGGATTTATATTTTGGTAGGTAATTAAGAAATTAAATTTCATAGGAAACCACCACCTTTGGAAAAAATTGGATTTCATTAGAGGAAATTCTTATTATCCATATACCTATGCTTAAATTTTAGAGATGAGATAGCAAAACATTTTCTCCTGGTGTTCATAATACAAAACACTAAAGACTTTTTTTATTTTTATGAGATATTCCTTTCTATATCGTGTTCAAATATGAACAAAACCAATTTTTTTATATTTTGTTTTTTCCTTTTTTTTTTTTTCTTTTTTTTAAGGACATCCTGTTCTTGATGTTCTCATTTCAGATTGCCCTGGGTCATCCTGCACTTCATACAATATATTTTCTTCTTCCCATTGTTATAAATTGCATACCTAGCATCTCTGGTCATCCTCATGTTGGTACCTTGCCACTTCTGCCTTGTCAAGGGGTCATGAATTAGTCACATTTGGTAACAGTTTACTTTGGCCAGTGCCTCAGCCAGCCTTTTTTTCAAGCACTAAGCATTGACAAATGCTCCAGTAAGGCTTAGGGGCAACGTACATAAGAAATAGAGCGTAACAGTTAAAAATATGTATCATCAACTTTGTTGTACTTTGGCACAGAATGACAGAATGGTAGGGGTTGAAAGGGACCTCTGAAGATCATCTAGTCCAACCCCCCCTGCTAAAGCAGGATCACCTACAGCAGGTTGCGCAGGACTGTGCCCAGGCAGGTTTTGAATATCTCCAGAGGAGACTCCACAACCTCTCTGGGCAGCCTGTTCCAGTGCTCTGTCACTCTCACAGTGAAGAAGTTTTTCCTCATATTCAGATGCAACTTCCTGTGTTCCAGTTTGTGCCCATTGCCCCTTGTCCTGTCACTGGGCACCACTGAGAAGAGTCTGGGCCCTTCCTCTAGACATCCACCCTTTAGATATTTATAAGCATTGATGAGATCCCCTCTCAGTCTTCTCTTCTCCAGGCTAAACAGACCCAGCTCTCTCAGCCTTTCCTCATACAAGAGATGCTCCAGTCCCTTAATCATCTTAGTGGCCCTTCGCTGGACTCTCTCCAGTAGTTCCCTGTCTTTCTTGAACTGGAGAGCCCAGAACTGGACACAGTACTCCAGATGTGGCTTCACTGGGGCAGAAAAGCAGTATTAATGAGATGCTTATGAGATGTTGCATGAGCTAGGATTATTTCCTTTTCTCCATGAAGAGTATCAATTTCAATTAAAAATTAAAAAAAAAAAAATCAACTATTTCACCCCATCTTCAAGATTTTACATCTGAAACTAGAATATTTTGATTCTGAAATGCACTTGGCAGTGAATGGTCCACAAATTCAGTTGTTCCTTTTTGAGTCCTTATCATCACCCTGAAATTTCAGAGAGGGCCATCACCCTTGCTGCGTATTTTGCCCAGCTATATGTCATTAAATTCACAGAATTAGTGCTTGATTGGTCACTGATGGCTTTAGTAGAGAGTGGGGAAATACCCTGGAACCAAAGAAAGGTTTCTGGCAAATCACGCCTTTCCTATTCTGGTATTTTTAGATGAGCTTCTCATCCTCTTGAGAGAATGGTTTATGACTGTATTACCAAAATCTATGATATCAAGTAATTTTGCAGTATTTTTTTAATGTTCAGACATGGTGTTTTACCTGCGTCATTGGGAGTGCTTGCTGATGAACTTGCAACAGTTTCATGAAGTCAAGACAAACTGCCCAGTGTGTATATGTAGTAGTAGAGGGATGAGGAATGCACGCTATGTATGCTTCACAGACTAACAACATATGTTAAATGAGCACTTCCTAAAAGTGACAGAAGAATCAAAGAGTGAATTGCCAAGGTTTAACTTTCTTAGCTTTTAAAGGAAATGCAGATGGTTCCTCTTATTTCTTATTGGTAATAGCCTGTAAGAACACCTTGAGTGAGAAAATGCTTTTTCAAGAGGATTAGCATTTAAAGAGTCTTTATTGATGATCTGAAGCTAACGAAGAAGTGCAAGTGGTATATTACCCTCTAAAAGTCTTGCTGCTGGTTGCTATTTTTAAACTAATGTTTTGATAATCAAGAAGATAAAGTGTGTTTTGATTTAAAGACCATAGTCTTTCTATTGTGTCAGTCAACTGCATTAAGATCATTTTGTTTTCAATTATCGTCTTTCATTGAGCACCATTATCACGCATCAACCCCTGCACAAACATCACATTGTCCATCTTCCCAGGCAAGTACTGTAATTACTCAATAACTGCAATATTGATTCTGGAGAACTGAGTCTTACAGGCTGGCATACCAAGTTGCTTACTAACTCAGAATTGCGGCAGTTGGATAGAGTTGTTTTTAATGCAGTTCCAAGCAAGAAGTCAGTCAAATTAAATTTAAAGTTTTCTCTCTTTATTTGATGCCTAGAGTTGCTATGATTGTATTCTTTAATCAGATTTTAAATCACAAGTGAACTGAAAGCCTCCAGCTTTGTAAAGCTTTGCCGGAGGCCTGCAGAGCTTAATGTAAGCAATGGCATATCAGAGGTTGCAGAGCTCCTTTTAAACACTTATCTGCAATGCATTACCAAACATCATATTGTGAAACATCAAATCCATGAAGAGGAATTCCAGAGTAAACATCACACAGCCGTGGCCAGTACATAGGCAATGCTTTCAGCTTCTCATTCACAAAGCTGCTTTCTCACTCTTGGCGCTCAGAACTTTCCCCTCTTTGCAATGCTTCCGATCGCAAGCAAACAGCACAAACCATATCATTAAAATGGAAATTAATTTAGTCAGCACTTGCATATGGTAGCACATGGAATCCATTTTTTAAAAGTCTCATTGAGTTTGCCAAATATTCTCAAGTAAATTAAAAGATCACCACCAAAGGATATCTATGAATCTGGCACTGATGATTTGCTGCAACTGGGAAACTGAAGTGCACTCCAGGTACAAACTTGGAAACTGCAACTGTCTCCAGCAAATCCATGACAGAGGGTGTTTAATACCTGTCCTGTGTTGTTTAGAAGCTGCCTTTACCTGATGGATTCCTTTCTGACTTTTGTTTCCCTGAATGGGCCATTGAACTGTTGACTGCTAACAGTAACACAACACAAGATTTGTATGCGGAAATAACGTGTGGGACAAAAGCTGCAGAGTGGGACCTACCTGAAATGGTTCCTTTTTAAAAGCTGTTGGCTGCTGTCATATAATCTGTGTACATGGGGAGGCAGAAAAATTCCGTTCTCTTTGGTAAGAAAGCTTCAACAGTCATTGATCTGCTGACCTCTGATTTAAATGTTAGGTTGCTTTTCTTTCAGATTCTTCAGTGTTTCTTTTTTTTTCTCCTTCTTCCTAATTCCCCTACAAAGTCCTCCCCCTCACAATTTGTCATTTGCAATCAGCACAAATGTAGAACAGCTGACTCTCAGAACTATTTGGTCTACCCCTTGCTGCCATTATTTTTTAAAAGGCAATGGAAATGTATTTAGTATGACTATGACTAGAGCAGCTCTGAGAGGGCAGGAAGTAAATGGACTGGCAAATGCATACTGAAGTGCACAAGTCAATACTATAAGCTCAGTCATAATCTTTTTGCAGTATTTTTATTTTCTTTTATAAAGACCAAGTTCTGTATCACTGTGACAGTACAAAACTGATGCAGCACTGACCAAATCAACCTTGAGACTCTCTTCTGCTTTGGAGGATTTTGCATTCGGGAACCACCACAGAAGTCCCATAACTATACTGCTTACCACAAGTATGTTGTAGTGCCACTGTGACCTGTTAAGAGGTGGCACCATTTTGGCCACAGCTATATAACTATATAATGATGCCTGAGATCCTTTTCTGAGTGGCTATAGCTTATTGAAACCTAGTAGGGATAGCCATATTTTATTTTATATTTTTCTTCCCAGTGTTCATTACATAATATTTACCAACAAGGAACTAGAATTGCACTTGTAGTCTCCCTCTCACTAAACTTGTTTGGATCCCACTGATGTTTTTCAAAGGTTTCTATGGACTTGTATAACTCCGTGCTCTGCAGATTTTGCTACTTCTCTAAGTAAAATAACTTTGTGAAATAACTTCAGGCCTAATGCAGAGTCTTGAAAAATTTTAGTATTCTCTGATTTTGATGAAAAATGATCATTTTTCCATCTTTATTTTTTTCAATTGCCTTTAGCTGTTCTCAGATTGAGAAGATTTGGGCTCCATTAGTTCTGTAGAGTAGGCAAAAGGTTTAAGATAGTCACACAGAGTTATATGGAAAATTACTTAAAGCATGATTCCATAAATGTTAAAACCTTTTACACACCTCTAATAATATTAAAATAAATTAAAAAAAAGATAATGTAAATATATGCCATCCTTAAGGGCTTTTTATAGAAGCAAAGAAGATCTTACAAGTAGTTCATAGTCATGTCCCCAGGGTTTCCAGTTGCATCTTGGAAATTACCCAATGTTTCCTAATGTTGCTTTTTTCATGTCACACTCAGTCACAGTTAGAAAGAAGTTAACTTCTGCGGTTAGAAAAAAGTTACCTCCGTAAAAAATCAGATTCAACTTCAGCTCTGGAGATCGCTGAAATAGATTGTAGAATGTTTTCAGTAATAGTATCAGTAGTGGGGAAATAATCTATAATCACTGAAAACAGAGGAGAAAAGCTGAATTTCCTATTCATTTCAAAAGGATAGTTTTCCGTATGGGAAAGTTGTCTCCGTAGGACAGCTACCACTACCGAATCTCCATGCTGCAGGAAACTAAGATGAGCAGGCTGACACTAGTCATTTATTTTGCATTCAGATGATCAGCTCTTCATGTACTTTGGGCCCAGCAAGTTCCACACTGCAGAAGAGGTCACAGAGATCGTGCCTGGAGTACAGATTTGGACCAGCCTGAGCCCAAGCTTGTTTACTGACATGTTCGTTGTACAATAGCAAAATGAAACTTCTACATTTCAGAATACTCCAGCTTGGGATCTTGACAAGCTCTCTTCTAGAAAAGTCAGAGCTCCCTCTGCTATCAGCGTGAACTCAATGCTGAGTCACAACCAAGAAGCAGGATAGGAAGTTATTCCTTACTACCTTTAGCATTAATTACCACTTCCTAGCTGAGCCTGAGCTGGACTGATCTTCCTTTGCTATCCTGGAAAGTAGCAGTTATTAGCTCCATCTTCCAGCTGAGACCTATATATCTCCATGTGGCCACCTGGAGACAAGGAAAGGAAGACTAATCTCAGGTTTTGTCTTTACTGAGAAGATGCAATTAAGTGTACTTTTGCCAAAATAGAGTGGAGGTTCACCATATGAGTTCTCTCTTTAGTCCTCAGCTTGCAATAGCTAACAGCCTAGAGCTTTTTTCCCCCTTAAAACCAAAGGAAAGAGCTGAGCTTTCTTTCACTTTAAACCAGGAATAGGTGCTGTTAGTTTCACCTTTCTAGTAGGAGCAACCGCATGATTTCTGTGCTCTGCTCTGCTCCACCAGTGCCTGAAGTGAAACATTTGAGTACCAAAGTAGTAAGCTGCTCAGGGATGAAGTGCCCTCTTAGCTTGTATGTATTAGTTCCTTCCACATTCTGTCCCAACCAGTAGCTAAAAAGAAGTTATCTAAGTTCAGGAACTACTCTGAGCAATGATTATCACTAGTGCTGCAAAAGAGAAGTCTAGTGCTTGCTTTTATACTTATGAGATACATGCCTAAGTATACTCTAATTTGGACAAAGTAGCAGTAGACTCACAATCCTAAGGTCCTGTTGTATAATATGGATGTAGGCAGAGAAATAAACTCAGCATTATTCAGGATCACGTCTATTAAACCCTTGTTGTTTCTTCCATTATTTTTCACATCTTGGTTGCTTTTCTGCACATTCAGTACATAGTGAGGCAGTGTGTGATGGTGTGCAGCTATTCGGAGGGTTAACATACTGCCATTTTGGGGTAAATTACTGAATTTCTGTATCATGAGCAAATCAGTAAGATTTATTGCTTCAGATGAATTTCTGCTTAGCCTATGAAGGCAGTCTAGCTCTTAGCAGCAGCTAAGCTTTTCTTCCCAGCAGAAGCTAGACAAC
This sequence comes from Balearica regulorum gibbericeps, assembly GCF_011004875.1. NCBI lineage: Eukaryota > Metazoa > Chordata > Aves > Gruiformes > Gruidae > Balearica > Balearica regulorum. The sequence continues at coordinate 32,090,041 of NC_046188.1, forward strand.
ACAGTCACTGGTGAAAACTGGTGATCATAAATTTTGCAGGAGCCAGTGGAGTCTGAATCCCAAGAGCTTGAACTCAATCAATCCTGAAACACGTTGGCAGCCACCAATCAGGTGTGAATTTGCAAGCTTCAGCTCACAGGTTCCACTGAGTGCAAAACTCATCAAGATGGTGTCCTCATCTTTCACAAGTGAAACGTCTCTGGAGCTCAGGAGAAGCTTCAAAACCAGCAAGAGCTGGAATCCCCTTCTTGCCCAGACAATGTCTTCTAGCTCCCACTGTATTCTAGCTCAGCAGGAGCTGGAAGGAAAGCAATATACTTCCTATCATCCTGAGACAGAATGACTCTCAGCTCCTGCTGAGCTGAGAACCTTATAAACATGATTTTTTCCCTACCATTCAGGCAATGTTAGAATTCTGCAGTGTGCTGATAGCTTATGCAAACTCCTGCTGAAATCAAAAGAAATCTTTCAAGCTGCTTCAAAAGTAAATCTGTCAGGTCATACACCTGGGCTAAATCAGATTGTGCTTAAAACTCCTCTAGAATATAATGATTTATTTTTTTCTTTCTTTTTCATCTAAGAGTATTACTTTATAGGAGAGAGTGACAAGATTGGAAGTTACGACCCTCAAAAGCACCTTCAACTGCTGGGTAAAAATTTCATACAAGAAAAGAGTTGTCTTTCTAATGTTCACATTAGAAAGATGATGTTCACAAAGAAATTCAAAGTTGAAGGATTGTTTTCTATTCAATAAAGTTTAAATCAAGACTAAGAGCATCATTTAGGCTAGCGTGAGATGAGAATAAGGCAATAAACCATTCAACACATAATAGAACAGAGAACTATTCTGATGTCATATAAAATGATTTTGTTCTTTTAGCAGTCTACATTTTAACTCTACCTTTTACTCTATCATATGAATTAATTGCTTTTCTGGAAATGGTTTCCAGGGTATTTTTTGTTTGTTTGTTTTAATTTCTGCATTCATTAACTGGCTGTGAATGTTGGTTTTGGCTTGCTGCCTCTTTCCTGCCTCAGGGAGTATTTTTCAGTGGCTAACAGTAGGTGCTGAGTCCTGAAGTGTCGATTCAGAGCAATGGAGACAGGTGGGCCGTCAGCAGGAGTAGTAAAGTGATATGCCACCGTAAATATGAAACTGTGACAGCCCGCAGAAACAATCTATTTTTCCTTTCAAACTTCAGGCATGACAGCTCTTAAACTCTAAAAGCCAGATTCACGCAGGAAAAAAGCACCATAGACTGGAATTCAATTTCTTTAAGAATTTTTCCTCTGTTGTGATATGCAGGTATGTATGTAGGAACAGTTTAAAAGCAAGAGAACATGGTAAGTCTCAACACATGGATATTCAAATGGCTGCATTTGGAGAACAGCTTTTCCCCTCCTCCCCCTTTCCCCCCACTTGGAGACAATTGCAAGTGAGGTAATGTTTCTCCTTGAGTAAACAGACAGAGATTTAACATATTTCAGATGATACCCTAGATAGGAAGAACAAACAAACACATTATTGTTGTTAGTAGTAGTAGTATTACTAATATCATGCTATTATTTGTTTTTGTCAGTTTTGAAGTCTGGAATTGTTCTAAATGAGCTCTCTGTTCTTCCTCCCCCTTTCTCCTAATACTCACATAAATATGCATACATTACTTAATTATCACCAATGCTGAAGGAAAGAAAAAAGAAATACTTCCAACCTGCTAGAGAAAAGAGGTTTGTTTTCTTTTTTCTTTAATGGAATGATTAAAGACATCTTTAATATTTCTGTTATCTTTAAGAATATCGGACTGACCGAACATTTTAAATCTCAGAACATGTCCATACTTGGGACCATATGATTTTAATGAATGACTGGAATTTCTTGGCTTTCAAAATGTTAATAAACCATTGGAATGCTGGTGAGAGGAAGATGGAGGGGTCACTACAGGTTTTGTTACTAAAAGCAGGAAAAGATTGTTGTTTCACGCTCAGAAATGCACTCCCTTAAAGTATTCTGGTTTGCTTGCTAAAGTAATAGAGTGACAGCTTTTGCTGTTCACTGAGAGCCCCTCTTCCATGTTCAAAATGCACAATGGAAAAGAAAATGACTTGTACTTAACGTTTTTATACAGCTCCTAATGTCCTAGTCTTGGCTGGGGTATCTAAGGAATTACAAGCTACCCATAAATAAAACAACAGCAAACAGGTAGCACTGTAGCACCATCTAAACAGGCAGGCCATTCACAGATGAAAAAGAGAAGCAATAAGAGAACCTGAGTCACGCACATGAAAGACCATCATGGGTGAGATACTTGCACTTTATCAGCTTTGTTGCCTTGAGCTTGTTACGGTCATCTCCCTTTCTTAGAAACACTGGAAAGAACCAGTACACTGTCTTTTTTCACAGAAAGAAATGTGAAACTCTGAAAAAAATCCTGATCTGTCAAGTGAAATTAAGAGCAATAATATATCAGTAGTTTTATTTCATAAACACAATATGAAAAACTTCATCAAAAAGAGTACTAAAATGTGACACTAAAAATCCATTACCTTTGAATGTTTATGGCACCTTGCATCTGAAGATCTTTGTCAGTTGTGACGCTGTCTTCCCAAATACTAAATCAGGAAATTCTTCTTCCATATCTTATCTACTTGAACCTATTTATCACGTGAAGTCAAAATTCACTGTTAGAATGCGACAATAATTCTAACAATGAACCATTACATATCAAGGTAGTTTCATTACTTAGCAGGACCCAAAGCAAGAAAAGGATCATTTATAACAGTGACACCTCCCTTGTAAATTCAAAGTAATACATATAAAAATAAGTACATATTCACCTATAGAATATTAGAATCCTTTCAGTTCAGTGCAAATAGAAACTCAGGAGAGTCTGTCCTTTATTAATTGAAGCCTGGCTTCTGCTAATCATGTTTCTTTGTTGGTTTCTTTTTGTGGGGTTTGTAGTTGTTGTTTTCCCCTTGCATTTTTGTTGGTTTTAATTAATACTTATTCCCCAATTTAAATATTTTAAGAAAGGCAAAAAACCTCAATTATTATGCCAGGTGCCTGAAATGTTAGAACCTTGGGATACTTAAACACAAGAGTTTAACTGTTTCCTGCTCTGGTTGATGCTGAACTCAGCGTTATTGCATATGAGCACTTAGTTCTATGATATAATATTTCATCCATTTCTAGAAAATAACTATAATGCAAGAAGAGCTTTTATAAAATATAGCTGTGTTCTATTAAAGCACTACTCCATCCCATTGCAGAAGCTGGATTTCATTGATGGGTTAAAGTGATTCTGAAATACTGATTGAGTAGATATTGTTCTTACAGTGTTTTTCAAATACATTTAGAGTATTTTGTGAGGTAATACATATAAATATAAGCTCATCTACTGCTATTAGTCTTAGAGAAACTGTTAAGTTATACATAACTTCTGCAGTAGAATACACAGACTTTAAATTTTTAAGTTTCTTAGACAATTTTGCTGTATGAAAGGTAGAGAAAATTTGCAATAGTAACCAGTGAATATCTAAAGAGAAGTATCTCATGTACTGATTCTTGATCTGAAAGCATAAATTCCAAATTTAATAAATCTTTCATTAAAGTTAGTCAGACAACTTAGTACAAACAATTAAACCAATCTGATTACCAGAAGACCATGCCATAATGAAGTCAAGGGGAATTTTGTCATGTAAGATTTACGCAAGTGTTAAATTGGCCTATGTGCTACAAATTTAGCTCTGCCTCTCATTTGCATATTCTTGTATTTGAATACATTTATTATTGTAGCAAGTTTTCAAATTATAAGCTATTTATAAACTGATTAGAATTGATTATTTGCAGGTTTGGAGTTTTTTTAATTTTAGCTAAAATATGATCCAATAAAAAAATGCAAAATAGATTTAATTGTTTGGCTTCTGAAAACTAATAGCTGCCTTTTTAAAACTTTATGTTATTGAAAACCATTTTTAAGATCACATCACAGCTACTTTAAATAAATCTTATTGGGCTACATGGAAAGTTTATGCCAATTTACCCGTGCTGCTTTCTTCTGAAATAAATGTGTAAGAAATAGTCATAAACATATTTTTCCTTTGAATTTGTTAGAGCTGCTATATATTTCAAACCAATTCCAAGATAATTGCTTCTCTGCATTGCAAAAATGCTTACGAATTTATTGGGGTGGGATGGGAAGGAGGTTGCTACAAAAGGATTCAATTTATATGGTGGCTAAAAGAATTAAGATCAATGGTTAGTGATGCTGGTTAGCCATATCAATTTGTACAACACTTTGAAAGATCAGGATATAGATATATGCTGTAAGCATTTAAAGGACAAAAGATATTGGGTATGCACACATGGAGAGATCACTTCTGTTAAAATCCAGCCTTGTCTTGGATTCTGGAAAGAACTGGATGAATATATTAGCTCGCTGTAAACAATTTACAAGCATCAAAACTAGAAATAAGAAACCCCATTATTTTTATACTGTTACTATTGCAAATAAAACTTGCTTGAAACAGACCATTTTATATTCATAGAAATATAGCAATTAGATTACTATAACCAGCAACTATAATTTAGCGTATGAAAATTTAATAACATCACAGCGAATAGAGCTCCACACTGCATACAGAACCACCAGTTTTTAATTGAGTGCAGTTCCTATTTTTGGTTTTCTTGTTACTGATAAATCTTTTGAGGAAGGTTTCAGCACACAAAAATGTTTTTTACATTTATTTTAAGATCTATCCAAAATAGTAATATGGCTTCTTTAAACATGGAAATCTAAGAGTAGCTCAAGACCACCAGGTAGCAAATGAATGGTGAGAAGAGCTTACGTAGCACAAATATGCTTCTGTGTTATTTGAAAACTGAAAGTAATACATATATAAATGTACCTGTTTTCCTTAAAAGACAGTAGTGTGGTTGTCTATTGATTGTGAGTAATTATTACAACACTGGGCAGGTGTGTGAGGTGGAACTACATAAGAAAAGGAGACAGATTTGAAATCTAATATAGAATTAAAATGTGAGTGATTTAAGCCATATTCCATACCAAGCATACTGTAAACTGAGTTTATTAGTAAGTCAGAAGCATATTCGTAAACTGAGGGAAGTTATTGTTATAACATATATACCTGTACGACAAATATATGCTTTTAAATGTCTTTATAAAAATGTATGTATTTATACACTTTTTTAATATATAAATGTATTCTCACAAATATATATGTATACTTATCAGAACTGAAAGTGGACCCGCAAAATGTATACCCATACACAAAAGTTCAGGCTTTCCCTATTTCTCCCACAGGAAACAGAATAAGTTTCTGAAACACTCCGTTTCATGAATGCTCACCCAGATTTTTTGGCCTGTCAGTAGTCTGCCTGGAAGGCTCTTTGTCCCTTGAGCCAAAAGATTTACATGGTGGTAGGGTGGGATGGAAACTGCTGCCTGCATAGTAATAATGAAAAAAATCAAGAAAGCTACCATTGTCCCTTTCTGCAATGAAAAGATAATGATTTACTTTGATTTAAAAATTTTCTGGAGGAAATTTTGGTTTTGTAAGATAGGCCATTTTCCATCTGAAAGATAGAAAATATCTGTCCAATTCTGTTGTATAAATCTCTGGTAAGTAGGCATATTTCGACTGTTTCAGAGAATTATTGACTCCTGGAACTATTGGTAGAAAGGCAACAAAATTAGGCCAGAAATTAATATCAAATATTCGGAGAATCCTCCAAGGTATTTTGGTCCACAGATTCCCAAATGCTGGTAGTTCTATACTCCACCACTTAAGCAGTCAAAGAAAGCAACTACTGTAAGAGGAGAGCACTGCCTTTTTTTTTTCTTAACATATTATGAATCTATGCAAAGAGTATCCTGGGAATATGATCCTTCATCTTACATGGAAAAGAATGTAGAAAATCTTACCTGTTTTGTAGTGGGAAAACTTCCTTCTAAAAGGAAATTTCTACACTGGAAATTGTCTCTTGATTCAGTGTAATTTTTTTCTAAGTATCTTCTATGTTGTTTTTTTGTGATTTGGTTTTTTGGTTTGGTTTGGGGCTTTTTTTAGGGAGAGAACTGAGAATAGAAAATCTAGTGTTATATTAACAGTCTAATGTCTCATCTGAAATAATTTGGTTTACTTGTGTGACCATACCATTCTGTGGCTGCAGGTGGCTAGCTGGAAAACACACAATGCATTGTGTGTACTCTGTAGATTCGAGATACATCCTGGGAGGTCTTTGCATCTTGCCATGAAATCCAGACTGTAAAAAAGACTGAAGCATGAGATTCTAACCTATGCGTCCCTGGAGGTCACATAATGGCAGTTCTGAATGTTCATAGTTTGGCTGAAAATTAATAGCTTCCATCAGAAAATATTTTGGGCTTTCATTTCCTGCCAGAAACTTATATGGTCTGCAGGACAGCAGGAAACAAATGGACAAGATTTGTTTTATTTAAAAAATAAAAAGAATGAGACGCTCTAATTTTATATCATTCAAGTATACCATCCTCTGAAGAAATCCTTTGCTACCTGCTTAATGAATCTTTCTGTGCACTTAGTACTAAATATATGGCAAAGCATTATATTTAAGAACTTCACACAAAAGAAAACAGAAGAGTGCTTACAGGGTGTAATAGGGAGTGAAACAGAAGAAGGGTGGAAACAGTTGTTCTGCACAGCTAAACCAGAGCAATTTCTACTGCTGCATTGCTGGAGCTCTGTAAGTAAAGGCCAATGTTTGGAAAGGAGTTTTTGCAGTAGACAAAATACACAAATACACATTCATTTCCCAAAGAGCTTACAATCAAGCTAGAAAAACAATTTGGCATGACCTCAGTGAGGAGTATGTGCTGCCACACACAGTAGTCATTTCTGCAATTTGGACAACTGGTGGTAAGATATTGGTCCCTGAAATTAAAAGAAATGTAAACGAACTAGGCTTCTTTTAAAAAACCAAGAAGTACTATTAAGTTATGCAACATTAAACATAGACACATGGTCTGTGCCAAATTCAAATCCCTGTTTCAGATAATAAAGACACATCTAACTTCTAGAGAGGGTGTCCTGCAAGTAGCATCCATAAGAAAACATGATGAGCTGTAAATTTAACAAGAACTTTGTGATTTTTGTTTACTGAATGCAATGTCCTTAAATATCATAAAATCATAGAATACCAGGTTGGAAGGGACCTCAAGGATCATCTGGTCCAAACTTCCTTGGCAAAAGCTCCGTCTAGACAAAAGCACCATCTAGACCAATGTGGCCCAGCACACCATCCAGCCGAATCTTAACAGTGTCCCATGTTGGGAAATTCACCACTTCCCTGGGGAGATTATTCCAATGGCTGATTGTTCTCATCGTGAAAAATTTTCCTCTTGTATCCAGTCAGAATCTCCCCAGGAGTAGCTTGCACCCATTACCCCTTGTCTTTTCCATGTGAGTCCTTGTAAAAAGGGAGTCTCCATCTTCTTTGTAGCTGCACTTTAAGTACTGGAACATGGTGATGAGGTCTCCCCTAAGCCTTCTTTTCTCAAGGCTGAACAAACCCAATTCTCTCATCCTTTCCTCATATGGCAGGCTTCCCAGTCCTTTGGTTATCCTGATGGCCCTCCTCTGGACCCTCTCCAGCCTTTCCACATATTTTTTGTGTAGTGGGGACCAAAACCGAACACAGTATTCCAGGTGTGGCTTGACAAGTGCTGAGCAGCGTGGCATAACGATTTCTTTATCTCTGCTGGCAATGGCCTTGTTGATGCAGCCCAGCATCCTGTTCGCTTTCTTTGCCGCAGCAGCACACTGTTCACTCATACTGAGCTTGTTGTCCACCACGACCCCCAAGTTCCATTCCACAGAGCTGCTCCCCAGCCAGGTAGTTCCCAGTCTGTGCTGCACTCCTGGATTATGTTTTCCCAGGTGCAAAACCTTACCTACATTTGTCATTGTTGAATTTGATAAGGTTCTTGTTAGCCCACTCTTCCAGCCTGAAAATAGGTGTTGTAAAACAGTTCTTGACTTGTCAGAGAGACATCTGAAACAATTTATGACCTGTCCTTGTTTAATAGTTACAGGAAAAAAACATTGTCATCTTTGTTCAGGATACCCTGGATTCCCTACATATTGAGAATAGCTTTACTGTTCTTTCCCACTCTGAATTTTTGATACACTAAGGAAAACATTTGGATAAAAAATATGGCATGATGTTTCCAAGTTTTCTCAGTATTTTGATTTTTATCATATTATTTACTAAAAAGAAAGGAGTGTTCACATTATTTTACTGGGTTTTTTTAAGCCTTGATTTGCCTTTCATCTTAGATTAATTCCATTTTTCTTTCCTTTGATTTGTTACATGTGGCTGAAGATAAACTTTCATCAAGACCCACTCTCTCGTCTGGTTACAAAAATTTTCTCTCCCTGAAGAGTTAGTAGAATTATTGCTGTAGAAGCAAGTCCTACAAGATTATAGGCACCATATTGCTCATTTGGAGAATCTATATTTTATTTTTATCAGGGGCCTATATTAAAACTTGATTTGTGGAGATGTTACCACAAGTTGCACTTAGAAAAAAAATAGACATATCAGAGAATTGTAGGCTGGTTGAGGTTGGAAAGGACCTCCAGAGGTCATCTGGTCCAACTCCACTGCTCAAGCAAGGCCACCTAGACCCAGTTGCCTAGGCCTGTGTCGAGACAGCTTTTTAATATCTGGTCCCCAGATGCAGGACTTCTAATTTCTCCTTTTTGAACTTCATAAGATTCCTGTCCACCCTATTCTTTTACAGGCAGCACCTCAGAGTGCTGATTTTTACTCAAGAGAGCTGTAATTGTGCCAACTCTACTGACTGAAATCTTCCGATTACTCACAGGACATGAAAAGAACACGCACAAATTTACCCTACCCTGCAACACAACCACAAGGCACCAGGGGCTTTTGAAGAGAAGGCAGAGGGCTCTATGGACCACATACTATGATATCTATTGGAATTCTGAGTACAAGGGAATGAAAAGCCCATCAAATCAATTATTCTTTAGGTCTGTCAAGTTTTAGCTCCCTATATAACCAATGCAGAGAAAAAAACTTTAATATTGCAATAAATATAATGACTATGATGCCTTCACATCTATGACTATCTCAGATATAGGAGATGATAGTATAGGTCTATGGTTTGGCAACATTTCACTATTCCCCCCATAAGTCAATATATAGAATCTGATTATTGTTAATTTTTAATCTTCACTCAGTACTGTGCTGTTTGCGGGAGAAAATGACAAATTCCTACTGGATCATGAGCTTATGAGACTTAGATTGTTTTTTTCTTGTTGTGCCTGGGGTTTTTTTTGGGTTTTGGTTTGTTTTTTTTAAAATACATAGGAATTTATTAGAAGTCTACTCTAACCTGTTTCACATACAAGTCCCCTAATGACCAGTGAATGCTTGACAAATAAGAAGATCTTAGAAAAAGTAATTCTGAAAATTTTCTGAAGTTAGTTTTTTCCTTGTAAATGAAAATTCACTTCAGACTTTTTATTTAATTTTTTACTTCATTAAAGTGTCTTTTAAAGTCTTCTAAGAAATTGTATCTGAAATTTAGTATAATACTCCCGTGGCCTTTTCATACTTTTGGGAATAGACCTTAATGAGAATTTTATAAAATAAATTTTACATATAGACTGTAAAATTTGGTCCAAGGTTCTTAAAATTCCTTTGTTGGGTTGAAAATTTCCTGCTATGAGGGTGGAATCTATTGAGTAAAAATCTATTGAGTAAAAATATTCTTCCTCACAAAAAGAAACAGCACTTAGAAGTTCTAGGGAAATACATTAAATACCTCTCCTAGCAATTTACAAATGCACATCCCCAAAAGCATACAGTTACAGAAAACTTGGTTGCAAGATGTTAAAATGTAAAAAAATATAACATAGAAAATATCAAAATTAATATCAATTGTGCAGCCTTAAGTAGACTCCCTTGAGTGCATGGATGTTGCTGCTGCCATCTTTAATTACATAATTACAAGTAATTTTGTTCCTATTTTCCCCCATTTTTAAAAATAGTTGCAAAACTGTTATTTTGTTCTTTGTCTCACTCTCAAACCAGCTGAATTGCTGTTGTTGGAGAAGACTCTCAAGAACTCAGCCTGAAACAGAATCAGATGTTTCCCCAAACACTGATTTAGTAAAGTTACAAACCATTGAAACCGTAAGAAATATTGGATATTTTTTAGTAATAATGTAGGACTGGATTTTGGTATCTGGCGCTTACTTGTGGAAGTGTGGGTGGTGTCCTGACCTTAGACTGTCCTCCTTCCTGGTACAGTCAGGTGGGGAGCAGAGGGAGGAGGACATACCCTTGCTTTGGCCCAGTCACTGTGTTAAGAAACACAGCTGGTGCAGAGTGGTGGTGCAATTTGCTGTGGATACGGGCGAAAAATGACTCATAGGAGGGAGCTCTGCTGGACTGCTGTGGCTTATGTGTTATTTCTTTTTCTGAGCTGTGCCTAAAAGTACAAATTGGTACACTGAGTATAGCATATCTGAACAAAATGTTTGTCAAGAGGTCTGAAGTGATGGACAGGTTTATTACATATATCAGAACTGTCTCAAGTTTCCAGCTACAAAAATTTGAATTCAACTCTTGGGGGGATGGAACAGTATATTTTAAAGTTTAATTTGCACAGCCTAGAAATATGTAGGGCCTATATAATATTGTGTCTGATATGAGAAAATCTGTTCCTTTTGTGACAGAAGCATACTGCTGCACTCAATCACACTTGAACCTGAAGATCTAGGACAGCCTTAACAGAAAAAAGCAAAAGAGAAACATGACACAAGGTCAATTTTGACAACTTAAAACCGTGGTATCTGAGAAACCAATGGGATCATATGATTTCTGAGAACATACAATGGATTATAGGAGAATACAGCCTGCAGGCACTCTGTTTGGATATATGCCCAAGACAGACAACAGCATATGCTCAAGCACAGGGACATCAGGGTAATGGAATATAAAATAGCTGTGTGCTTATCATGAGATATGGGAAGGCAGCCAGGGGCCTGTAATCCCTAGAGGTATTTCTAGGGACTAGTGATTGATACTAGGTGTTTGGTACTAGGTAATACCAGTGTTTGGTGCTAGGCGTCCGTATGTCATTTTCATATGGAATGGAATATACAGTACTAGCAAGCAGAGGAGTGTCAGATCACCTTCAAGCATCAAGCACTCCTGTCATCAGTAAACAATGAAAAACATTAAGGACTAATAAATCTTCATGATGGATCAGCACAAAGTGACTTGTGACCGGTGATCATGTAATTGTGATTCATTCGAGGAAATGCTCAGTGCCTAATGGCCCTCAAACATTTACTTCTGCCTGTGCATTGCAGTTGTTGATGTTAGTTGTCTAATTGTGTAGGATGGAAAAACTAATTTTTTTAAGACATGCTGAGGGATCTTTCTTTTACTTTGTATTTAATTTCTTCTTCTAGGTGTAATTCTTTTCTCAGCAGAAACATGAGAATGTCCATAAGAGAGAAATATTGATGGATTTTCTTTTCATTTTTTAGACTCTTAAGGAATAGTGTTTTAGCCAAACAGCGTGTCTGGTTTCTTCCTCTTGCACGCAAACACACAAAAGCTAGGGTTGATAAAGCAATGTATTTATATGCTCAAAAGGACAGATTTACAAAGGGACTCGGACAACACCTACAGCAAAATGCAGAGCTAAAGTTCTGCATCTGGTACAAGGGTAAAGCTGTGTGTCTGAGAGAGGATTTCTCAATGATCAGTAACCAGCAAAGGGAATCATCTTCAGGACTCAGCTGCAAATTCTCATGTAAGCAATTTTTCTTTGCTCTGTCTAAAACTACATATCTGCATTATGGAAAAACACCTCCTTCTGTTTGAGAGTTGGAAAGAACAATTAGTTGCGTGTCTGTGCTTCACTGCACTACTCCTTGAATGTCCTGCAGATTTTGTAATTCAGAGGAAGAAACAGTCAGGCATGGATTTGAAGCTTTCAGCCATTCACATGGGATGTAAACTTGGTCTTGAATCTAGGATTCTGAACCAAGTTTACAATACACTGTCAACATACCTGCTGTCCACAAGCCACCAATTGTGCAAAGTGCCTAAAATCTCCCTAGTAGGGAATAAAACCTTGTGGGAATGACAGCCCACACGTATGCTTTGAGCACTCCAAATTCAATTACTCAGTGGTGTGATACAAATTCACATTTCCCACCTCACCTAAAAAGATCTTTAGCTACAGGAACTGCTAAGAATCTCTGCAGGATGTACCTTTAACCCAATCTGTTAAAGTGTTCTACTTGTGTGGCATAATTAAAAAGACTTGTGAGCCTGTCTCTCAAGCCAAACAAAAGCTTGGTGTGCTTATCTGGAATTCTCTTCACAGTACAGAGGTACTGATCTCTGAGCTAGAAGGGTAAAAATATACATAAAGAACTGTCCTTGCTCTTTATATTTTCATTGTATATTTTCTGTAAAAGATTGTGCTATACTTAACTGAAAGTAACTGATCTTTTTTATAACTATTGTCAAGGAATATATCGTTTGCTGCATGCATTCAATGTGTTCAGCAAGACAGCAAGCTAAACAGAATTCAGACTCATTTTGAGGTGACTGCTCTGAAATTCAAGATGATGGAAGAAAAAGGTAATATAAAAGTTATCAATTCTCAGAGTGAAAGGGATATACTAATAAAAAGAGAAGTTGTGCTTCCTGTGCCACACTGGACCCCTTTCCTACTGCTTAGCAACGGGTAAGATGCCACTTATTTTCAGACAGGAAACAGAAACAGCAAGAAAGCTGCACACAAAGCTGGTATCACTGCAAGTGTCCTGTACAGCTCATTGGTGCATGGACACTTGGTCTATAATGAAGTCATTTGCATTCACATGCAGGCCTGGTTGTGTGGACATCAGTCCAGACTCTGGGAGCTGTTGTTTCACTGAATCAAAAGAAATTTGCACATGAAAGCCACATCCGCATTACTTAACTCTGCAGCTCACTCAGGACTGCCTTCCTTTTAGACCAAAGCAAATCTAAACCTATGATTAAATCTTCAGATGATTTATTTTATTCCTTGTGGATATCTGCTAGATTTGACAAGTGGTGAACATACTCCACGCAAATACATTTTGAGGTGCTACTTACTTACCCACTTTCCATTTCTGAATCTTACCTTCCTTAGTAGAGAGCCACATAACTACCACATTTTCTCAAACCTCCTCAGCCAGCTTTTCTGCCAATTGGCAATGTGAAGGCATTCATCTTTTCAATATCTCCATGCCTTTCCAATTTAATTGCAAACTTTATTCTCATTGGCAAGCAGGAATGAAAGGAACAGGCATGCCTGCTGTTAAATATTGATTGCATTAGATTGAAAAAAAACGCAAATTGTGTCACTATCAGATTAATAATCCAAAATAAAAAGTTATACTAGAAGTTAACACTGGACCATAGCGTACCTAAGGCTAATTACCTACATGAAAAATTCCTTTGCCATCAACACACATGTACAAAGTACCATTTATGGCTTCTCAGCTGCAAAAAATATATTAGTGATTCTCCACAGATCCCAACAACAATACAATAATTTGCACTTGATGTGGAGGTCAGCTATTGACTGCCTTGGTTCTTGCCTCCATTGCATTTCTGATGTAAATTTATTTTCTCTCTCTCTCTCTCATACTTAAATAAATAAATAAAGTAGAAGAAAAAAGCCTCAGTGTTTGTAATGTCAGGGTAATGCATCATATTACTGATTTTAGTCACAAAGTCTTTGGATTATTCACTGAACAGCTACAGCCCCAGCACTGACAGTGGAAATTCCTCTATAGCATCCTGTTAATACACTTCAATCCTGACCTGAAAGAACCTTTATGGCTGACAGGATAGTTTAATTTTCATGCCCGTTCAATCTTTGGCCTCTGTGCTAAGACTGCCAACAGGGGTGCAAATTAACACCAATTATTCTGATGTTTTATGTACTGGGCTGAGAGCACCAACTCATTTTACACAGGCCGTCACCCAGCTGTCAGATGTTAATGACTTTTGGTTACTTCTGACCTGCTTCAGATTCATCTGAGTAGCTCAGAGTTGAAAGGGTCTCTATTTCATTAATAAGAAACTGACCTGTACAACCCTCTTATCATTCCCTTTCACAAAATCAAGTGTGAATGTTTATTTTCCCATTAAATAATAACAAAGGGCCAAAGCCCAGCCTGTTGCAAACTCACTGGATTTATGGCAGTATAGAATCTAGCCTATGCATGTCAGTTGCACTGGACATGGACAGCAACAAATGTCCCTCAAAGCTGATCAAATAAAGGAATATATATGTGTTTATATTCACAAATATTTTATTCTGAGCATCTGTCATTTAAAAACCACAAGTAGTGTAACAGCTGAATACTATGCCACTACCTCTGAGGATAGAGGAATAATAAAAGCATTTGTTAGCAAATTATTTATTTGACATTCACTGCAGAAATTATTTATTTACTATAGTACTTTCTAACACTACCCAATTGGCCCTGTGTTGTGGGGATATGCCTTTCCCATAGCTGAGAGCATGGATGGCGTCAAGATGCTCTTTCCTTACAACTACTGTTAGCAAGGATGAGCTGTTTCCAGAATAGACTCTGAAGAAGCTGATAGAGGTGCAGTTTTGTGGGCCATCATTTCTGAGATTTGCTTCCTTCAGTTATGTGAGAGAGGCTGAGTTTTGCTGTCTGCAAACTTATTCATCTGCTCAACACCTGTTGAGCATAGTGTCAAGGTATGGGAATGGCCAGTGACGGTACAGAATGTACAGCACTGCATGGCGTTCTCCCATATAAAAGTCAAGGCAAAAAGAGAAGATGAATGAGGTTCTTAAAGCCACTGCACATTCACTTAGGACTTTCTTATCTTCAAATTATTCTGTTATTTTAGGAAGGTAAGCAACGTGTGCAGTGACAATTATGACTTAGGACCTAGTTGAAGATAGTTGAGAGAAAATGGCCAAGCTCAGTGACTGGATGTACTGAGCTGGTTTATTCCAGAGAAGTCCAGAGAAGGACATGATAACAGTCTTTACATATTAAAAGGAGCTTAATGTGTTTGTCATATCTGTAGTTGAGAACATGAGAAATTGGAGCTTAAATTGAAGAGAAGGTTAGGTTAGACTTCAGAAATGTCTCTCAGGAGGCATTTTAAAAAACACATTAGAAAAGCTGTTCCAGGAAGGTAAGGAAGCATCCTAGCTGATCTAATTTAACTAGATAATCTATTGAGTTGCCTAAATTCCATTATTTTGTCAGCTGACTACAATAAATGAGGTAAGATCATGTTGCTTACTATATTACCTGTCTACAGAGAATGTTTTACATCAGGTTAGGTAACACAGCTCTTCGAACCAATGTTATAACTTCAGTTTAGTCCCTAGGGAAGATAACCCCATAAAACAAATGGGATTTGTCTCTAAATTTGAGGTGGTGCCTGTAGCATTCAGGAACTTAGTGAGTTGACTGTGTGTCGGTCTGTTGTATGAGTCATGACGACTGCCTCTTTCAAAACTCCCCAGAAAATCACAGTGGTTAGTATCTGAGGGGCATCACTTACTACATAGATCTGGGCTGATGGGACATCCATTGGGATGAAAACTTTTTAAACATTTTGGCACTTCATCTTATGTACATCTTTGGGGAGAAAGCCTTAGAGTGATATCTCAAGAACTGACAGAGCTATGTCCGTATCCCACCTCACAAGGAAGACGGTCCAAAACACTGAAGACTGACACTAGAAATGTATGAATGTGCTTCAGATCCCATGTGGTAAATTTGCT
The DNA here is from genome assembly GCF_011004875.1 of Balearica regulorum gibbericeps. Classification (NCBI taxonomy): domain Eukaryota; kingdom Metazoa; phylum Chordata; class Aves; order Gruiformes; family Gruidae; genus Balearica; species Balearica regulorum. Next base: position 32,105,910 of record NC_046188.1, read on the forward strand.
TAGCACTAATGCAGTATCTGCAGTAACTACAGGACATGTTTGAAAGCAATCAAATGCTTAAATGTTTTAACTGTCTCCCTGCTTAATTCAGGTTTTATTAAATCAGGTATGGCAGGCAAAATAATTACCATTGGATTATTGAAATCTTATTTACTCAAGATTAACTATTCAATAGATTATAATTAAGGTTTAGTGAAACAAGAAATAATAATATTATAACAGTTTTTATATCTACAAAAAAACCTCTGTGCTGCATCAAAGCACTTATGGCTGCACAAGAAGAGAGCATACAATTTTTCAGTGTATGGAAATCAAGAAAGGAAATCTGAAATAAAATTTAACCATTGTGTTTCAGATATTAAGCTATGCTCTATTCTCTTCACTCCTTCCTGTTTTGTTCTAAAACTTGTTAAGATTTTGAGGGAAGTATTATAAGAAAAATATAATTAATATCTTTAGTGGTGCTGCCTGGTGAGGTACTAGAATATATTTGTAGAATTTATGGTATCACTAGTAGTACTTTTGCCAACAACTCAACAGCTGTGACACAAGTTTCCTGGCTTGTTTTCCAGCTATAGAGTAAGAAGAGATGATTGAAGCCTTTTTTTACTGTCTCCAGCATTCCAGACTCTTCAAAGTAGAAGGTGTAGCTATGGGGCAGCCTTAGTGGGTACAAAGCAAAGATATATTACATTAACATGGTGACACAAAGTACTTGTTTACAAAAATGTAATTAATATTCAGCCCAATACTCTTCACTGTCTTCTTCATAACCACAAGTACCTTTCCACATACGAGTGCAGTCATTTTTTATGCTGCTCTTCCTCTCAAGTATAATAATGCACATCACAGCAAAAAGTAACTCAGCACTCTCTGAAATACTTCTGAAGTGGGAACACTAGTAATCATTACATTTTACCATGCAAAATCTCCAGAGTGTCAAAAGGCTGCTTATGTGATTTAGAAACACAGCATTACGGGTTTTGAATTTTCACACGGTGGGGGGGCATTAACGTATTGCAAAATCTTTTTAACACAACAATTAGTAATAGTTTGTTTATATTGCAAGAGATCAGAGGGTTTCCAAGTCAAGGAGCTAAAGTGTCTTCTTTTAGCTACAGTGTGCGGTTAGAATACAAGAAAGTTGTTGCCCAAAGAGGATAGGAAAACAAAACACACAAAACAGTAAACATTAAACAAGTTCTCAGTAAAATAGGAGAAAGTGCCTGTAAAAATTTAATTCTTATTTTCTTACTTCTTCCCTTCAGTCACAACTATGGTTTACCCCTTAATGAATTTACTCCTCTCTATCCTGAATCCATGCCAACCCAAAAATCCACTTTTATGGGATTTTTTTAGTACCTTTAATGATGCATGCTTTTGCGTGCTTTTTATAGCCAGATATAAATATCATCTGGATTTTTCCATTTAGAAAATTTGTTCTGAATCCTTAAGCTTCCTGATTATTTTCTAGTCTTAGAGAGTCTCATCTGGATCTCTAAAGCCCAAAACATAGAAGGAAATGTTCCTTCATTTGTTTTTCGGTTTTCAGCAATAAATCACGAGACAATCTGCTAGGTCTTTCCTTCCAATGTTTTTTTTTAGTGAAATAAATAACAGTTTAGATCGAGGTTAACCAGCAAATTTCATGTAGCTGTATGATTATGAAACTTTTGTGAAAGTTTTACAAGATGAATCATTGTCTAAACTCTTTTTTCAGAGACTGGGAAATACTTTTTCAAGATACATGAAGTATGGCAGACAACTGAGAGCTGGAGTTAAAGCATATGTATTGGAGGGAAACAGAATGCTCTTCCAGAATGGGGACTCTTCAGTATTATTAGTCATATAAGCAAAGCAATTACACAGCGAACCATCATCTTTTCAGAGTTAAAAGCCATTGGAAGTGACAGTGTTAGGGATAGTCAATAAAATAGTGAGAATTACCACCATCTATCAGAAAATGATGAGTATTTTTTTCTTCTTTAGGCTTGCTATAACAAATACATTTGATGTATAAGAACCCGCTGTATAGCAACAATTAGAAAATATTTACCCATCATAGCAACAACTGGAAAACTGTTATAAGAGGGTTATGTGAATAATTTAGAATGAATTTGTAAGTTAGTAACACCCAATAGATTTAATAGCCCATCCAGAATTTTCCCACAGAAATTTCAGATTTTTCACTGAAATTTAACTCCATCCAGTGACAATGCAGAAATTATATTCCCATTTGCATTTAGGCAAGAGATTGGCATGGAGATAATGATACTGATGCAATATTCTATTTGTTATTGTATTGGGTCTGGCTGAAGTGGAGTTAATTTTCCCCATAGCAGCCCCCACAGTGCTGTACTGTGTATCCGTAGCGAGTAAGGTGCTGGTAACACACCAGGGTTTTGGCTCCTGCTGAGCCGTGCTGGCAGAGCACTGAGAGCCTCTGGCCAATATTCCCCCATCACCAGTAGGCTGGGGGTGGGCAGATCTTGGGAGGGGACACAGCCAGGACAGCTGACCCAACCTGACTAAGGGATATTCCATACCATATGGCATCTGCTCAGCAACAAAAGCTGAGAGAAAGGTGGAGGAAGGGGGAACATTCATTATTATATTTGTCCTCCAGAACAACCATTACATGTACTGAAGCCCTGCTTCCCAGGAAGTGGTTGGACATCACCTGCTGATTGGAAGGAGGGAATAAATCTTTTGTTTTCCTTTGCTTCCATACATGACCTTTGCTTTTGCTTTATTAAACTACCTTTATCTTGACCTACAAGTTGTTTTTTCATTTTTTTTCCTTCTTTTTTTTCCATCTCATTTTCTCCTCTCCTTGTTCTGTTGAGGAGGAGAGTGATAGCGAGGTTTGGTGGGCACCTGGCACCCAAAGTCAACCCACCTCAGTTATTAAGGTATAAAAAATATAATATTTATATTACTTTGCATATAGGTGACGTGGTTTAGGCCTAGCTGGCAGCTGAGTGCCATGCGCTGCTCGCTCACCCCTCCCCCCCGGCGGGATGTGGAGGAGAACAGAAAAACAACAGCAAAGCCTCGAGGGTTGGGATAAGGGCAGGTTATTGGGACAGCAAGGGAGAGGGAAACAATCAACAACAGTGCTGATAACAGATAGTAACAATGGGTGATAACAGAGAACAATTTACCGACCCACCGACCAGACACTCAGGCCATCCGGGAACCGCACCGAAACCGCACCGCTCCCCCACTGTCCGACTAGCCCCCTTTTATGGTGAGCATGACGTCACATGGTATGGAATAGCCCCTGGCCAGCTTGGCTCACTTGTCCTGGCTCCTTGTGAAATTAACCCTATCCTTGCCAGAACCAGGACAATAGGAGAAAATGAATTAAGGTGTGTTCTGAGTTCAGATTCCTAGGACTTTAATTATACTGAAGTCAAGACATTTATCTTGCCAAAATAAAAAATATCACCATCTTCTTTTCTGTTTCTGATTTCTTTTTAAGCAATGACAATAAAATGATATGGTTATGCATGTCAGCTGAGCTCTAGGTAGATCACTCAAGTTCTATTTCATTTCAGAAACCTTGTGTCTAAGATGTCAACATGGAAACATGCTGCAAAGAGGACTTTGACACTGAAGAGACAGAAATCTTGTTTATTGCCTTTCATTAAGAGAGAAGCTTCTGTAGCTTTTTTTGTTCGTTTGTTTCGTTTTAATCTATTACTTCCTCACACTTTGGGAACACCTGAAAAAATGACAGAGGAAATTAAAACCGATAGTTTCTGTCTCAGAAACTGGGAACATTGTGACTGTTTAAATGTCCTTAATTTAAAAATTCAAAGGGAAAAAATGTGAAAAGATGTTTCCTTTAACACAACTGTGAAGTGTTTGAATGAGTGTATGAATATGTTGTAGCACAGGGTCCAAAAACTGAGTCCGGAGACTGTGTCCAAAAACTGAGTCCGGAGACTCAGTCCAAAAACTGAGGCTTGAGTGTCCAGGCACCACCTGGACACTCAAGGCTGACTCATGTGTATGGCATTTCTTGCTTCCATTGGAAGGAACTCATCTCTCTTAAGTACAGAAAGTACTGTTTCTGACTCAGGAAGGGAATGACATTGCCTTGACCTATTATCCAGCTGCCCAGAGAGTAGTTCCCACACAGGTCTAAGACTGTTCTCCCGACCAAAAGGAAGCTTTGGATGAATTGCTCATTCATCATTACAACATCATTAAATCAAGCTCTTCTTCTGTGTTGTTGCTTTGTTACTCCTCAGTACTAGCAAAGAAGCCAAGTTTAGCTAAGGCTAAGACAAACAAGATAACTTTGTACTCCAACCTGTTGTTCAGTTAGCTTTCAATACTGATCTGTCTCATGGTAAGATCCTGAGTGGAGGAAAGATGAATAGAGTATGTGTTAAATTTTAAGGCTCGTGTGTCTCTCTCACACTGAAAGAGATCTGTACTATCTTTTTCCCTTCTGCTGTGTATTGTCTAGTACCTTTTTTCTCATGCACAAGAACTCAGGATATAATCAATCCACATACTAGAAAAAATACATAGAAAGAAGAGATGCTTAAAAAAACCCCACAGGAAAAGAAGAGTGCTCTTCTATATTCTATGCAGAAAAGTGATAAACAGGACCTCTATATGTACAGCAGCAGGTCTCAACATTCACAACAAAGAGATGACTCAATCTTGTCATTTTTTTCCCAAATGTAAGCAAGGCTCACTTAATGAAAAATAGGTTTTGGGACCTGAGCTGGAGATCTCATGACTAGTGTAATAAAATTGCAGTAAGATATTTATGGCCTATAGTTTCAAACATTTGGACATTTAAGTGGAATATATATTTACTTAAAAATTAAGTGGAATGCACTTTTTAAAAAAATAATGTGTCAGTATTTGCTGATCTGTCTGTCTCATAAACATCTCAAACAGTCCAATTGCTTCTGTGAGTTTTGTTTTCCACTCGTGGCTAATGTCAAGTCTCACAATGTCAAACAAGAAAAAAATCATAAATTTTTCAAGATATAAAAAATTTCTTCAAGTGCTGAACAAAAGGTTGATTCAGTTTTGTTTGTAAATTATTACTTTATTCTCTTCTTTAAAGAGTTGCCTGAACTGCTGTGTCAATATGCAATACAACTTATATTTCCTTTCTCTAAACTGACCTAATTTAATTTTCTATTTTGACAGAATAGAAAATATAGATGTACATTAACTCACTTTCATCATCACTTAGATTAGTGTTGGAGGTTGGAGATTTCATCTGTAGCAGTAGGGAGGTCTGAGTTTATTTCCATGGAAACCAACAAAATCATTTTAATGATGCAAATCTAGATGCTGTCAAAATTGCTCTGTAGCTTGACACAAAAAATATCCCCATAGAAAACTTTCCCCATATATATAATGTTAAAGCTCTAGAATCTCTTGTCTGTCTGCAAAGTGATTCTTCTAAATTAATTTCTGGCCCATCTTAATGGCAAAAACATTGAGGTTTTATAGTATTTGCCCTAAACATTGTTGCTATTTGTGTTCTTTCTATTTAATTATATAAATTAAACTATCTTCAGCCTTATCATACTCTTAGACACTTAGGAATGAAACAGATATTTTTCCTGATATAGACAAAAGTTTTTCAACAGATAATGTAACAAAAGAAGGTTATTCCCTTTATAGATATTTGGCTAGCTGTGGCATGAATAGGTTGCTAATGGTTCCTAGATTGGGCTGGGAAGAAATTTTTCTGAAAATCTAATTGGCTGGAATAGATATTTGCACATTGGAGCACAGGTGACCTCCTAGAATCATTTTATGTCAGTGAAAGCTCTTTAGACATTCACAGCGTTTCTACCTTTTAGGTTCTACCATTCTGGGACACAATGGTTGTACTTGAAGATCTGAATACTGCAGTTGCTGGTTTCAAATCAAAAAAAGCTGAATGAAATAACTGATTTAATGTCTTAAATTAGAAGATCTCTTCCCTTATGACCTTAAGGTCTATGAAACTAACAAAACTCCAAGTTTGCCAATCTCTTTTCTTCGTTCCCTTCTTTCTTGAAAAAACATGAAATTTTTTTTCTGGCTTCTCCTGTCCACTTTTCATGGTTTAGGTTTTCTTTACATCACCCCACCCCACTTCTGTACATCTCCATTCAATTTCTTGTCAAAATGTTCCCTAAGCTTTTGTCCTCTTTCCCTGTGAATGTATGACCTTAGCATGTCCCCCCATTTATTTTTATTTTTAATAATTCCGTGCAATTCTTTTGTAGCTGATTCAACTATTTTACACCCTCCAAAATAATCTAATTTTTCTTGTATCCTTGCATTCATCCTCTCACATCTACAACTCATAAAACTATTTTCAGTTACTTTTTCAAACTTGGTACTCAAATGTTATTGTTATTTGTCTGATAAAATTGCCTTGGTTTTTCTCCTTTGTGCTGGTCCACTATAAGTTCAGCCATACTAAATTCCAAAATTAGTCCTTTAGCCTTTAACTGTTGAACATTTTGTGGTAGCCTTAAATTCTTTGGCTCCTCACAGTAGTTTATTTCCTTATCCTCTGTTCAAAATCCCAAGACTTACAAAACCTCTGTTTCAAATTATTATTCTCCTCTTTCTTCTCAGTTTCCTTTCTCTTATCTGGATCATCATCTAGTTGATACTGTCTTTGGAGATTTGTGCATAACCCATTACTTTATCCCTTGTCTGCCACTTAATCTAATTACATCTTCCTTCACATACCTTCTGCTCAGTTTATTACACCTGTCATCTATGCTCTACATCTACTCTGTCTCCAGCAATCTTCCTACAAGTCATACTTTAAGAATTTTTCTAACTTAGCTTTCAAGTCCTTGCTTCTTTCAGGTGTATGCAGGGAGAAAGAAGTCCATTAGTTGTATTGTATGGCAGGAACAAGAGTCAGACTTAGAGAAGGAAAGTATTCTCCTTCTAATTCCCGGTCCTTCCCTTCCTGGTTATTGGAAGACTGGGATTGTTACCATAGACAGTGTTGAGCATGAGAGGAGCCATAGCTCAAAATAATATCTTCAGGGGCTCGTTAGGAGGAGGCAAGATCTCTCCTCCAGCAACCTCAGAGTTGGGATTATGGAGCTGCCATGTCTTGGAGAGGAATAAGATATCTAGTTTATGCAAGTTTATGCAAGACTGGATCTTGCAGTTGTGAGAGGCAGAAACTTAAAAAGTTAACTGCTTTGCTAAATATTGTCATGATCTTGGAGGCACTCCAAATTAAGCTTTTTTCTCCCAGAAGTAAAGTACATCCAACTTGGGGAAAAAAGAAAAAAAAGAAAAAGAAAAAAGAAAAGACACGGAGAAACCCCAAACCCAAAGAATGGTATATTACCCTTTTATCCATTTCAAGATTACCCTTTTATCCATTTCAAGCATTAAAGCTGAGCATCTGGATTTTTTTCTGTGTGTATATATTTTATTTTATTTTATTTTAGCTGTTCATGGGGAAACAAATTTCTTCATATTTATTTCTGAATATAATTTAACTGAGATTACTAACCCAGACTGACCTCATCTGAGAAATAAAGCTTTTGGATGTTGCTGCAAGGTCCACATAATAATGAACAGATACTTAAGCAAGAAGTACAGACTATGCTATTTTGACTGTGTTGCCTCTGGTTACAGTAATTGCAGTCAGCCGAAGTATGTCAGCCTGTGCCCAACACGCATTCTCAGCGAGAAGGTAGCTTTTTGTAAAATGGGAAAGCCTCTTGGTAAAAGGAAAAGCCTCTCAAAGCTTTCAGCTGGCAATAGTGCACCACCTCCACCACAGCAGCTCAGTGTGTGTCAAGTTGATCACTTCTCTGACAGCCAGGCTGCATGTCAAAAATCCTGCAGTCCTTCTCATCTACTAGTAGAAGCTGTTTCCTTCCACTTTTTTTCTCTGACACTTGCAGTCTTAACCCTGTTGCAATGGATGTTAATTCTTTGCAACCAGAAACTCTAGAAACGTGCCACAATTACTTATCGAACAGGGAAATAGCTCATGTTTTAACTACTGTAGGTGACAAACTATTATGTGCATGGATGAGTGCAACCCATTCATTGGTTAACAGACCCACCAGTCTGCAGAGCGAATCGGATACCCACCTGATGCCCCAGCTGCTGGAGTTCACATATGAATCTTTGGGTTAGCTGACAGATGTAGGGAGAGAGACAGCTCCCTGCTAAAATTGCTCCACAGCAGAGGAGGCTTGTGTGAATGCAGTACACAGACTTCACTGTGTTTATGAACGACTGGTTTCAGACAGAGGTATAGATGGGCAAGCAGGCTGGACACGAATCTCTCCCAGTCCACCTCTTCTGGCACAGTGTTTGAGCAGGATAATATTGGCCTCTCAGACAAGGACGTTAATTTACTTGTGTTGCAACAAATGTAGGTATTTGAGCCCACTGAGGAGTTTTACTTTTTCTACAGGCAGAGTTAGATTGGCGCGCTTTGGAAATGCTTCCCTCCCCACATTAACTGCGATGGTATGGGAGCGATCTGGCTCACGTCTGCTGTCAGAAGCATCCAGGTTGTGAGTGAACACCTGTGCTCAGCAAATGAGTAATGAAATAAAAGTAATGAAACAAACTCTTATCTTAGGTTACTTATCATAATGCTGAGTGGCTCAAAGCAATTCAGGAACAGTTTAGACCACTAAAGGCTGCCACTGCCAGTTCGGTTAAACATGCCCTGCTGCAAGCAGCTGGCACTAAACATCATTATACACTGACTGACAGCTTAAGTAGAAAATGCAGCATAGAGACACATTGTAAAGACAACTTCTTTCATATAAAGGAAACCTGAATCACGAGAACAGAATCTGGCCTGTGAATGTGTTAATTTTTTCATACTAATAGTATAAGTCAATGGTCATATACACTTTTACATTCGGTAACATAAACTATGATTTGTGTTTCAAAATGAAGAAATGTGATAGCAATAGAGATAAGAGGCAACACATTCTAAATTGAAGATTCAGAAACTTAGATTTATGTGAGGTTTCTACTACTGATATAACCTATGACTTCATACAAGCCGTTTCACTCAAGTATCTAAATGTAAAATATGGTTAATGGTATTTTCCCTTCTCCTATAAACCGAAAGAACAGTATGATAGCAAAGTGTTACTACATGTGCGTGGTCTTTGTAGGTATATATAGTAATAACTACATAAGCTCTACTCAGCTTTGATACCTTTGATAACTCAGGGAAAAATTGAAGGAAAATGTTTAGAAATAAAAGTTTAGGAGGAAATGCAATAGCTGGCAGAGCAAGCAGGGATCTAAGTTTGTATCTAAGTCTAAATTAAGTCTAATACAGAAGCTTCTAGTTTTGATATACAGTATCTATTAAAGGGAAGTTATAATAAATAAAGGTAACATACATATTCGTTACAGAACTTTTTTCATATTTTGAATAACATAACCTTTAGCCCAATGACCAGAAATACACAATTATTTTCACTCTTAAGCTTCATTATTCCACAAATACAGACATATGCAGACACACATTCACACACACAAATCTAAGCTTCCAAATAATTTCTTATAGCCTTAAGAAAATATTCTTCTGTTCAGTCTAATTTTTTTCAGAGAACATTGATTAATATTGCCAGTGGAAAATCAGACTTAGCTGCTTGCAGAGAAAACACTATAACCAATATCTTTGTCAAGTTCTCTCTGCTGCTGCTTCAGCTGTCAAAGTCAGTGGTGCACTGCAGCACTGAAGGTAATTTCCATTTAGTGGTAAAAGCTGTTTTCCTCAATTTTTTGGCTTCTTTGTCTTTTGCCTTTTTTGTCTTTCTACTTGCCTCCTATCCATCTAATACCACTCAGATGTCATTGACACGCTTACATTTACCACACCCCAGTGATTCCTATCCACCTACATGACATGCCTGTAGCACAAATGCTGATGATGCATTATATGTCTAGCACTTTTTGTCGCAGTGACATTCCTCGACAAAGTCCTGTCTAGGGGCAGCTGCTGGTTCACAGCCACTCTCTTATGCAGCAATTATTCAGTTTGATTACATGTTGATGATAAGCTATTAAAAAGCACTTGCGCAGGACTTTTTATTTACCAAAAACCATGACATTCTTTTTTTCCTTCTGCCATCTACAAATCTAATTGGATACCAAGAAAGAAAAAAACATCTGAAAGGTTCTTAAAATGCTTGGATTAATTAATGAATGTAAATATATCTGTATTAGCCATAGTGTTTCTAAAACAAAAGCTCAGAGAAAGTGAGAGAAAGAGATATAGAAAAAAAAAATTGTATTCAAAAAGTCACATTTCAAATTAATTTATAAATAGCAGAATGATAAACTTCATGCATAAATCTCAGGGCGTTAGGTCTTATATTGATGAATCAGCCAAATATCAAATAATCTAAATAGAATTCTGGTGGGCAAGATAAAGCTGAAAAACGAAACAAAGCACCCCAGTTATTTAGCTAGTACCACTCAGTATGTGGTAAACTCAGGGAGAACCTCAAAGACCCCCTCTATGCTGTATAAATGACAGCATTCAGAACTAGCTCTCTTGATTTATTGATGTGTGAACTAGAATAAATGCCAAATTTCAATTTCTTAGAGACTCCTGTGTCTTTAAAATGGGAGTGGACAAAAGAGAAAGGAAAATGGTGCAGAACTATAAAATGATCTGATACTTAAAGCTCTCTATATTAGAGATATAACAGAAAAGGAAGACCATAACACAGCCAGAATCCTGGTTATATGGTAAAAATAAAGTGTTAAAGTGTGTTAAAAAGAAAAAAAAAAAAAAACAAACAACCCGAAACTAGTAGAACCCGTAAGTGGTTCAGAATGGACAGCAGACTAACTTTCTTAAAACTGCTAGACCTGGCAAAAAGGATGTAAGCCTCATAAGTCTATTACAGAGTTCCAGGTGTTTTATGTAACAAGAAACCCCAAAGAAACAAACAAAAAAGAACACCCACCACAAAACAAAAAACAAACAAACAAAATACCCAAAACCCCCCAAATCAGAAATCGCCAACAAAAAAACCCAGTGGCTTAGTAACTGTTCAACATATGACAAAACATGAAATTAATGTAAAGAAAAAATTGTTCTTGAGTCAAGTAAATTAATAAGACCTTAAAAGCACACTTCTTTATTACAGCTTACTGCAAGCTAGAGTTGTTAAGAAATAACTAGCCTTTTTAATCAGTCAGCATTTAATATTAGGATTGCAGATAGGTAAAGTTCTTCCAGACACAACAAAATGCCCTGCTTGTGTAACCTGTAACCCATTGGCTTGATCTAATTACGTGTATTAGATAAGAACTGTAAGTCTAAGACCTCCCTTTAGGCTAAAAGCTCCTAGGCTAAAAGATCTTATGTGTTGAGTGATACCGGAGGTAAAATATATCAGTTTGTGCAGGGCTGATTTATGGTGGAATTCCACAGCTCCTAAAAGTCAGACAAGGGAAAACTATGCCACACAGTCAATAGCCTTCTTGGAATGGCAAAGCAAAATAATAATAACAGGAACCATGGAATGGCTTGGGTTGGAAGGGACCTCAAAGATCATTTAGTTCCACCCCCCTGCCATGGGCAGGGACACCGTCCACTCGACCAGGTTGCCCAAAGCCCCATCCAACCTGGCCTTGAACACTGCCAGGGATGGGGCATCCACAGCCTCTCTGGGCAACCTGTAATAGTAATAATAATAATTGCAGGAATTCCATTTGAATTAGTGGACATTTTCAGAAATCTGTCTGTCTGAGTTAAAGCTACTTAGCTTAGTAAAAGTGCAAGTCAGTTCTATAATTGCAGTTTTATGCATATAGGTCTCCTTGCATGATGGGTAAGAGAGCAGTACAGCAAATTTGAGGATGAAGGTTACACCAACAAAAAAAAAAATCTAAAAGTTAGAAACTGCAAGCTTATTCCCAAAGATCCTCTATAGAATTATTGTTGAGTCCGAAACCTGTGAAACAAACAGATCCTGAATTGATGCCCATAGTTACCACCTCTTTTATGGATATTTACAAAAACCATTCATAAAATACGTAAGCAGCTTTCAGGTAAACCATTTTGCCACCTAAAAGTCAGTAGCTGCTTTGATTCTTCCTGTCTTTTTCATAGCCTGATTACAAGATAGTCTAGCTGTTCTGCCAAGTGGAAGAAAGGAAAACCATTACTGAAATGTCACTCTGACCCCATTCAAAGAATCAAAGACTTTTCAGAGAATCAGGTCTTGAAGTAAACCCAAAGATGATCAGCCTTTGATTAATGCAGTTTATTTCCTCCTCTTGAAAGAGCTGGAGCCCTAGCGAAGGTGTGTTGGTTTTGCGTGGCAAGGTTTTGGTAGCGGGGGCGCTACAGGGGTGGCTTCTGTGAGAAGCTGCTAGAAGCTTCCCCTGTGTCTGACAGAGCCAATGCCAGCCGGCTCCAAGACGGACCTGCCGCTGGCCAAGGCCAAGCCAATCAGCGCCTCTGTGATAACATATTTAAGAAAGACAAAAACAGTTAGAGAGCGCTTTTGCAACCAGAGAGAGGAGTGAGAAGATGTAAGAACATCTGCAGACACCAAGGTCAGTGAAGAAGGAGGGGGAGGAGGTGCTCCAGGCGCCGGAGCAAGATCCCCCTGCAGCCCGTGGTGAAGACCATGGTGAAGCAGGCTGTCCCCCTGCAGCCCATGGAGGGAGGATGAGGGGGTGTAGCGATTCCACCTGCAGCCCGTGGAGGACCCCACGCCGGAGCAGGTGGAGACACCTGAAGGAGGCTGTGGCCCCGTGGGAAGCCCGCGCTGGAGCAAGCTCCTGGCAGGACCTGTGGATCCGTGGAGAGAGGAGCCCACGCCAGAGCAGGTTTGCTGACAGGACTTGTGACCCCGTGGGGGACCCACGCTGGAGCAGTTTGCTCCTGAAGGTCTGCACCCCGTGGAGGAGACTCACGTTGGAGAAGGCCGTGAAGGACTGTCTCCCGTGAGAGGGACTCCATGCTGGAGCAGGGGAATGATGAGAGGAGTCCTCCCCCTGAGGATGAAGAAGCGGCAGAAACACCGCGTGATGAACTGACCGTAACCCCCACTCCCCGTCCCCCTGTGCCGCTGAGGGGGGCGGAGGTTGAAGCCGGGAGTGAAGTTGGGCCCGGGAAGATGGGAGGGGTGGGGGGAGGTGTTTTTAAGATTTGGTTTTATTTCTCATTCCTCTACTCTGTTTTGCTTAGTAATAAATAAGATGAATTCCCTCTCTAAGTTCGGTCTGTTTTGCTCGTGATGATAATTAGAGAATGATCTCTCCCTGTCCTTATCTCGACCCGTAAGTTTTTTTTCATTGTACTTTTTCTCCCCTGTCTAATGAAAGAGGGGAGTGATAGAGCGGCTCTGGTGGGCACCTGGCCCTCAGCCAGGGTCAACCCACCACAGAAGGTAAGGAACTGCCCCTGCCTCTGTGCATCAGCAGCGTCCAGTAGCTTTAGGCTGAATACTGTCAGTACAAATGAATTGGCATAAAAGCTCTATCAGCCAATTCAGTGTTCTTATCCACGTTTATATATGACAGAGATATTAACAGACAACAGGCAGAAGGCAGCTGGACCACACAAAGCCATACACTGTCACAACTGGAATATATGGAAGGGAGATATTTGATATAGTTATAGAATTCAGCATAGAACCATAAGGAGACAGCACTTAGCCAAAGGATTAGAACTTAATGGTTTTTTATAGATTCAGCTGTAGATATATTTTTATCCCACTGGAAAAATATTGGATGAAAATGTATTTAAATCTAAAATTAATTAAAGAATTTAAACAAGACAGATATCTCTTCTAGTGTTCTAGAAACTGTGAAGAATTTAAATCAGAACAGTTTAAGTTTAGAATTATATTACTAAATTTGTTCTTTTACTTTATACTGAAGAAAATTAGCAAAGGTTTTCTTAGCTGTCTATTGTTCACCTTCTCTAATTTAGTATTTCATAATGCATGTAGATAGGTTAATTACAGCTTATTTTTTTAATTCATGCCTTAATTTTATTTTTTACATGAAGGTTGCTTAAAAATATGATTAAATGTCTATTTTAATAAAGTTGTAGCTTATTTATTTCATATGACCATTTTCAGACTAGAGAGAGTGCAGATGATTCCTATTATTTGATTTATACTGTAGAGTGCACATTACTTAACGTCAACACTCTTCAGTTCTTTCCAAATAATCTGTGTATAGTGGCATTCTTAAAGAAACTGTAATCTTCAATTTTCTAAAAGTTTATACAGGGGAAAAAAAACAACCAACAAGGAATATGAGAGAAAATGAATTTGAGTGTTGTTCCATAAAACTTAAATAAAATTTTTAAAAACACATGAAATTAAATGTTTTGGGTACTGTAATCACACAAAAATATTAAGATTGAGCTAAGTAATAACAAAATGCTAATTTCTGATGCACTTCTTTTAGTTCAAGTTATTGTAAACTATAAAAAAGACTTTGGAGTATCTTTTGGATGCTTTTGGAATATAAGCTGGTAACTCAGTAGTTTAATAATCAACGGGCTCTTTAAAGACCCTGCACTTTCTGGATGTTTTCTTGGTCCATGGAGAGCCCTCCAAGACTCCAGTGTCACCTACTTCAGCAGCTGCATGCGCAGTGACATCTTACTGTAGTTCACAGAGATCGACACCCTGTAGGGAGACACATGCTGCTGCAAAGCCAACACGCTTTGGAGAACCTGACAATTCCTCTGACGGCTTGTCGTGGTTTATCCCAGCAGGCAGCTAAAACAACCACATAGGCATTCGCTCACTCCCACCCCCAGTGAGATGGGGGAGAGAATCAAAAAGAAAAAAGTAAAGCTCATGGGTTGACATAAAAACAGTTTAATAGGACAGCAAAAGGAAGATAACAATAACAGTAATAGAATTTCTAAAACAAGTGATGCACAGCACAATTGCTCACCACCTGGAACCAATGCTTAGCTAGTTCCTGAGCCTCACTGCCTCCTGGGTAACTCCTCTATTTATATATGGAGCATGACGTCATATGGTATGGGATATCCCTTTTGCCAGTTTTGGGTCAGCTGCCCTGCCTGTGCCCCCTCCCAGCTTCTTGGATTGTCTCTCACCTTCTCGTTGGCAGGGCAGTATGAGAAGCTGAAAAGTCCTTGGCTGCTTGGCAACAAGTGAAAACATCAGTGTGTTATCACATTATTCTCATCCTAAATCCAAACCACAGCACTATCCCAGCTGCTAGGAAAGAAAATTAACTCTTCCCTGCTGAAACAGGACATGGGGGCATAACAGGGAAAAGCTACAGCCAGGCTGTTCAGATGGATAAGGAGTGAAGAGGAAACAGGCTTTGAAACAAACAGTTTATGCACAATTCACTTCACTGTAACACCTCACCTCAAGCAGTATGACTCTGTTTGGGGAAACAGAGGAATTTGAATAAGTGAATTTTATATCATCATGACTATGCAGTAAACGTTTTCACATTATAAAGATCTGCCACTCTATCTGAAATATTGCTTTCTGCTGCCAGAAGGAAAAGTCATAATCTCCCAAGAATTTTCATTAATATAGTTTAGCATTATAGATGATATTTCAAGCTGTTCCTCGCAAGAAAATGATTGGAATCGTGACAAAACACTTGTTTAAGAAAAAGGTCACCACGCTACACTATAGTGAAGAAATTATCTACTTGATAGAACTCGGCATCAAAGGTTTTGAAACAGAACTAGCAAAATATAGATTTTTTTAAAAGAAAAAGAGCAGCTTACTAACACTGTAATTTGTACCATCAACACTTCTATGTCTGAGAGAATGTAAACTGAAGTATATAGAATAGCAGTGTAGAAATTTCTGTATATAGCTCCGCTGGGTAAAATCTTTCCGTAGAACTTAAATACATATCTTTAGCTTTATCTCATGCTAGATCAAACAGTGAATATCAATCTTTAGGGTAATAAAAATCAAGTGCAGCCCATTCTCAGGATCCTAGTCAGCTGTCTTGCCTGCCAGTAAACTGCAACTTATAGCAATAAACACTTATTTTTCAAGTTTTGTGTACAGTAAGAAAGTTTTTACATTTAGTACTTCTAATATATTAGAAAACTATTTAGAAGCAAAGAATTTGCATGCAATGCAGTATATCTAAAGTTTGTTCCTTGTACTCTGCAGTTCAGCTTTCTTAAAAATGTAATTTTTTTGTATGTGTTTGTGTAAACTTCAGCATTTTAGAAAGGAGGAAGACTGTGAAATATCAAAATACCAGTTAATGCTGTATGATATAGGTTCTTGGCTTGGACTTAAAACATGGCTTTTGATGTCTGGCCACATGTGGAAGCAGGAAAATTAGAAATTTAAGGAATGTGGTTTTATTAGGATGCTGAGGATAACAGAGAGAGAGAGGGACACTTTCTCCTGCCTAGATATAGTTTAGGGGAACAGCTCATCTGGAAAGGAAGCTGTAAGCCTTTCTGGGTAAGAAGCAGGAAAATTATTTGTATTCCCCCAGGATAACACTAAATCTACAGAAGATGCTTAAGGCAGCTGAAGTACAGCTTTGTGTAAAGTTGCAAACAATTTGAGTGGTCTGTTAAAGACAGTCAAGAAAGAAATTGGGAAGAAATTTACTGCTCATCACAAGGAAATTAAATATTTGAAAATTGAGAAAAAAAAATAAGGAGCAGAACCAGCAGTACAAGGCTCAGCAGTGTGCCCTTGCAGATATTCTGCATTCAGCACCCATGGTGCAACAATCCAGGCAGGAAGTACTAACATGTATAAAAGCAAGTGCAGTAGCATTTGAACAGGGGAGTTAGAAGGGCAGTGAAAGGCAACTTAGGGAAAGTTGATGACAGAAAAAAAAAAATCCAGGAAAAAAAACCCCCTCAAAACACAAACCCAAATACAACTCCTTGAAGTAAGCCCATTTGATTTGCCCAAAATATTGTTTTCAGAGGAAAGCATTTCAGGAAAAATGAGAGCACTTAGTGAGATCCTTTTCGGTTGTTAACAAGATATGTACAGACATAGGCATTGATGTATTGATGTTGGGATTGGGATAGATTCCTGGTGTGCCCAGCAGTCCGCACCTAGTGCTACCTGCACCCCCACTTCTTCCCTTCGTGCTCCCTTTAGAGAAGAGCTAGCACAGGTGACTAGGACACATCCTCTGAGCTTTGATGGCACTGAATGTAAAAAGAACAGTCACAAAAAATGATGGAGTTACAGTGGTAGCTGATCTAGGCTGAGAACCATTCAAGGCTGTGCCACAGTCTTTCAGAACCTTGACCAGTGGAACTGATGCACAGTGAGTGGTGGGGATGGGAGGCTGTCATCCTAGAAACTCAGCAAGACATGTCTCTTATCAGGGTATTGTGAGGACATCTACGTCTTAGATTGGACAGTAGTGTAAGCAGCATTAAATGAAAGCCTTGCTGTAGGAAATAATAGGTCTGCCTCCCAATGGGTCCAGAAGGTACTGACAACAGTGTTGAACTCCCAAACTTAGTTATTTGGCTTAGACTAGAAGTCCAAGCAGGGATTTGACAGTGTTTGAGAATATAGAAGCAACTGCAATTTTTAATTTGATACAGGTGTCTAATTGTGACATTTTAGAATTTTGATTGAACTGCTAATTCACTCCCCCCATGCTGGTCTGACTACCTCAGGGAGACATTCATGCTCTTTGAATGGAACATGGAGAAACATTACACCACCAGCTGATCCACTCAGCTGTTGATAGCTGTTTAAAATGTAGGTAACCCTCTGGTCCCCTTTGTGGTGAGGTAAAATCAGCTGCTTTGTTATAGCTGTGGTCAGTCACACCCTGCATTATTCCCTGAGCTTCATGGGCACATCACCCTTGCCCATCTCCTCTGAGCTTTCCTCCATTTTAGGGGTTTATTCGTCAGTCACACACTGGAGCAAATTGTAAGATACATTATTAGTCCTACAAGTGATAGTGAATAAAACAGTATTATTGCCATATCTCAGTCATCAATGAGACATTTTCTGAATCTAGTCATTAGCAGGGAGCAGATATTTCTAGATATGCAAACTTTGATGGTCAGTTCCTGTGCCATCTGTTGTCATCACAAACTGGTGATGTTTTTATAGATCCTGACAGTGATGCCTACCAAATATGCTTCACACAGATGGATAAACAAGTCTGTAATTACTGAAGTCCAATATGTATGTATTAGGACATCACATATAATTGCAAGTATTGCTGTTAATGAAGAGAATGGATTCAACATTACAGAAACCTACTTTTTTACATTTATGAAAATAGTAGAGTGACAATAAAGTAAAGCTTTGTAACAAAATTTATGTACAGTAAATTTGCATAGCCTTGGAGTTAGCTCCTGACTTCCTTTGTGTAGTTCTTCAGTACTCACATTTATTGTCTCAAATTGACCGTTGCAAAAGTAATATCGAATGTTATACAACCTACTCAAATAAAGATAGTTAAGTGAAATGCACCTCACAGCCACTACAAAATTATTTTTGATTGTCTGCAATAGCTAATATGATTTCCAATGCAATACTTGGCATTTTAGTAGTTCTTCAAAAGTTACAAGTCCTACTAGCTAGCATCATTAATAAGGTTTAATTGCTAGCACAACAGAGAATATTCAAGTTCAAGACACTTAATGCCCAGCAGATTTACCTCCTTACAGTACAGGTGTGGAAGTTAACTGTTCCACTTAAAAGACTGAGTCTTTTGCAGTATTTCACATTCTTCCACACTCTTGGTATGGCAACTGCAAAGGTAGCCTACCTTGAAAAGCTAGAGGTAATAGCTTAACAAGGAAAATTTGATGATGTTACTGAATAATTTCTGCAACCATAATTTCTGAGACATGGAATTTCTAAGATGTTGTAACTAAGCATTTTAGTTAAGCACCAACCAGTGAAATAACTGAAGTAGCAGATCTTGCATGAGCAAAGGTGAAACTTCTCTGTTCTGATCATTAGTAAAAAGACAAGACAAGAAGTTTCAAAGAAAACTTTGAGGTTTCCTTTAGTCATTGGAATTTCCCCAAACCCTGAAACTATAGATACGGGATTCTGACAATTCTAATCTTGTTCTAAATAGCCTTCATAGAGGAGCAGAAAGGCATAGGAACCAGACCTGCAGCCACACTCCTCATGAAGTCTTGATAGTTCACCACAAGACGCTACTAGAAATATCAGGTAGATGAACCCATTTCTCACCTTGATGACTGGAAAGTCTTGAATTGTTGCGAAGCACAGAGCTAAGTTATAAAAAACAGAAAAATGTATTTGTTTTATTCATTTGTGCTGCTAATATGGCATAAGGTAAAGCATACAGGAGTACATTCAGAATATGTTTTGTCTGTCAAGACTTATAGAGATCTTCAGAGCTTGAGAGGTAAAGCATTTACTAAAGGCAGTTGTAGCCTTAGGAGACCTGTCGCCACATTTATAGACTGAGCAATCAGGCAAGAATACATTTAGGTATTCATGTCCATTTTTAAATTAAGAGATTGGTGGAAAAAACATACAGATTGCTAGTCTCTAAAAGTAGATTCCTATGGTGGAATTCATAGTCTTCACATAAAATTAGAAGATGTCAATATAATGTTTCGGAGATGTTATGTACTTCAGAATAATCTTCATCTAAATGGCTTTCAAAATCTGCCAGCTGGATTTGTCTAGTAAACAGTGGTGCATTTCCCTTCCCAAGGCTTACATATCTCAGTAATATTTCCATATGTTTGGGGTTTTTTTTAATATATGAAATACCTTCTATAGTTCAGGAAATCAAGATTTGTACCTTTCCAAGCCTAGAAATGAAGGTAGTAGGAAAAGCATTGTACTTGTTTCTCCAAGTAAAATTAATCTGTTTAGCAGAGAGTGCAGTTAAACTTGCAGTGCACACTCCTCTACCACATTTGGCAGTTTCTGCTCCAAAGAGAGCCTGTGAAGAACGGGCTTGTGTGTCTATGCACCTGCCAAGCCCTCCATTCCGAAGCATTGCAAATACACACATTTTGTAGAGCTTTGAATTTTGTTTCATATCTGTGGTATTCTTTGAAGCAGAATGAGTTACATTGTTGGAACCAATTGTATGCATGAGTTTCTCTTATTGTGGTGACTTCCACATTGATATATTCTATCCTAATGTAAGAATATTTTTAACACTATAACCAGGATGGGGAAAAATAACTGAAGTAGTGTTCTTGTGCTGGTATAACTTTGGTGCATAATGAAAGATTATATCATTGTTTTAAAAATAGTGTTTGGGTTCCTAAGTCAGGGGAGATGCTTTTAAACTATTTACTAATATATTCCATTTTCTTCACATTTTACGTCAGTTTTCTCCAATCTGTGCAATTCTGCTTCATCTTGGTTTTATAGTCTTTTATTCCAACTATGTTTCCCCCTCAAAAAGCTGCTCGGGACTCAGTGCTTTGCAGTTCTCAATGCCGTGGTAAATACAGCAAGTGCTCTAGTGTCTGGCACCTGGTACGCTTCTGAGTGATTCAGTCCAGCCGACTCTGAGAGAACATTCACTTTCATGATTGCTTCAGTCTCAGCTTCTACAGCTGTGCCCTCATCATCTGCAGTTAGACTCACTGAAATTCTTTCTCATCAAACGCATTTTTGGTCTTTTTATTAAATCTACATTTTTATTCAGCTTGGTATTCTACATAGTTTAGGAAAACAGTACACCAAAATCCTAACGTTTACCCTAAACAAATGTCCATCAATATATACTGTGAAATTGTCTATATTAGAAATTATGGTTTTGCTGACTTTCAAGAAAAGAATCAGGTTAATTCCTGTAGTTTAATTACTCTCTGCACAGAAAGAACAGAGGTTTTCCATGCTTTCATAAGTTATGCATCCTTGCTTCATATCCAGATTAGAAACTCTACTGTTAGATAAAAGATTAGTCTATTTTTTTGTGTTACTCAGGTGTTGTTCACAAAAATATTGGATGAGTTTGAAACTGACTTAATGGGTCAGGTTCTGTTTGATGAAAATTAAATTAACAGTACTTTAGAAAATAGTAACAGCAACATCCCTACATTTAGTTCAACCTGCTTATGATATAGAATTCATGAATTTATGTGCCATGTGTAATAACAGAACTAATACAAAATGATGATTCTGGGGACTAACTCTGTAACTAGTCATAAACAGTTATCAGCTCCAGGCCTATCAGACCTAACATCAGAATCTCCATATTGCTGGGTTTTTAAAATTTTTTATTTTTATTTAGAGCTATCCTGGTATTTACATTATGGTTCAAATTAACCCTACTCTTAAATAGCCAGTTTAACCTGCCTCAACATCAAAGTGTTAATTTGCTTTTCCAAAGGCCAATTATTATTGAGTAGTTTAAAATAATAATGTAACTTTACAAGAGTGAACTCCATATGACCTTTCTGGAGACATATGGTCACAATCACAAAAAATTAAATATTAAAAAGAAAGTATTTTTAACATGCAGCTGTTTCTCTTCAGTCTTTTCCATTCAGTAATCCCTCCCCCCAATTTGCAGTATGTTTAATCTCATTAATAAACTGTAAGTATAATGTTAACTTGGCATCGTTATCTCCTGTAGAAAGCTTGAAAATTAGGGAAAAAAATGCTACAGACTAAAGCAAAAGCTTTTCAGCTGGTACCACATGAAAATATGCCAAGTTCTGTGGCAAGATCCCAATAGACAGATATTTTGGGAATATTTATGATATGTTACTCCGCCTTAAAAATGTAACTAAAAGATTGTTGGAATTCATCTTTGATTATATTCCTGAATAGGATGTTTTAAACAAGGGTATGATTTTTGCACATATTTTCATTCCGCTGATCTTTCTAGTTGTTGCAGGAGACTATTGGGACTATGCATTACAGGCAGAAATATGTCAAAAGGTAAGTTAAGTATCAGAGAGTGTAAATAAATTGCCTGCCTAGAAGGAGAACTAAGATGTTATCTGCTCAATAAAGTATACATACGTAAGTTATAAGAACGCTGTCAAGGGTACCAAAAATCTATGGAATTGTATCTTTAACTCTAAAGTTGCAATAACAGTGTATTGCATAACAGAATTTGTAGAGCTGTAGTCTCAATTGCAAGGATACAGACATCGATTCGCCTTCAAAACAATACCCTCAGTCAATATTGCCCTTGTACAGAAACTTCTCTTCATGATTTAGCAAGCTATTTATGATATATAATTCCTTATCTGTATACCTGAGCTACAGTTTCACCATTCCTCAAGAAGGTAAAGAAAATAAAGCACACTGATATTGTCAACTTTTCAGAAAGTACAACGCTGAGGGCTGCATATGAGTCTCTGTTATTCCTGAGGTTACCTGTTAAGACAGCACTTAGATATGAACTGAAAAATACCTAGGGTGGTAGTTAAGCTCATGAAATAGGTTTTCTTTAAAATCTGCCAAGAGGAATATGAATTTATGGGATATAGTTCATCCTGCCCTAAGGTATGCAATTAAAGTACTTCCAAAATTGTTTATATCTCTCTGTTGACTATAAATAGGAACTTTGTAGACTAATTTACGTGCAGATAGTTATTAGAAGTCTAAAGTTAGGTGAAATTAAGTCCAGACCTCCCATCTAGATTCATTATAAAACATAAGGAAAATAGAAATATTAAAGCCTATGTTTAACAATTTAGCGTACAGAAGATGTACTTATTGCCTCAAAAACTGAGTGATTCCTTGCTAGGTGGCTATAGCAAGTAGAGTTGTTAGTCAATTATTAATTTTTGGTTCATCCATATATTTAAAACAATCAGGCCACATAAGTTTCCTCTTCTGCAGCATGATGAAGCCACACACAATAAGTTTCCCAGAAAGTATCCTGGAGAGTGTACAGTATGAATAGCTAGAAAGCAGTTAAAACTGGTATGTTTGTAGGGACAGTGGAGAACAATCATGTAGAATATCAGTAGGTTTAACTCAGTATCCAGAGGACCTCTGTGAGATTGAGATAGGCTTGGGATCCAGAGTAGGAAGTGCGAGAACTGAGGTTTATATTTCAGCAGGAGAAAGAGCTTCAGGCTTCAGACCTGGGTTAGTGAAAAGACTGCGATAATTGATTTTCTTACATTGCCTGTGAGGAAAATCCAGATTCACCAAATCCCTGGTGGAATCCATCCCTCCACAGATGTTGCAGGAAGCCAAGAAAACTAACTTCAGTGAAATAATTGTATCCTTTTTTGAATAACATCCATCTGTCCGATGCACAGAGAAACTGTCAGAGCAGCCAGGGATCAGGCTAGGCAAGCCAAAGCCCTGATAGAAATTAGTCTGGCTAGGGATGTCAAGGACAACAAGAAAAGCTTCTATAGGTATGTTAGTGATAAAAGGAGGACAAGGGAAAATGTGGGTCCCCTCCGGAATTAAATAAGTGACCTGGTTACCCAGGATATGGAGAAGGCTGAGGTACTCAACGACTTCTTTGCCTCAGTCTTCACTGGCAAGCGCTTGAGCCACACTGCCCAGGTCACGGAAGGCAGGGACGGGGAGAATGCAGAACCGCCCACTGTAGGAGAAGATCAGGTTTGAGAATATCTAAGGAACTTGAAGGTGCACAAGTCCAAGGGACCTGATGAGATACATCTTCTGGGCCTGAGGGTACTGGCAGATAAGGTGGCCAGGCCAGTCTCCATCATATTTGAGAAGTCCTGGCAGTCCGGCGAAGTTCCTGCCGACTGGAAGACAGGGAACATAAGCTCCATTTTTAAGAAGGGTAAAAAGAAAGACCCAGGGAACTACAGGCCGGTCAGTCTCACCTCCGTGCCTGGCAAGATTATGGAACAGACCCTCCTGGAGACTATGCTCAGGCACATGGAAAACAAGGAGGTGATTGGTGACAGCCAACATGGCTGACAAATTTGGTGGCCTTTTATGATGGGGTTACAGCATTGGTGGAGAAGGGAAGGGCAACTGACATCATCTACCTGGACTTGTGCAAGGCATTTGACCCTGTCCCGCGTGACATCCTTGTGTCTAAATTGGAGAGACATGGATTTGATGGATGGACCACTCGGTGGGTAAGGAATTGGCTGGATGGTCGCACTCAAAGAGTTGTGATCAATGGCTCAACGTCCAAGTGGAGAAGGGTGATGAGTGGTGTCCCTCAGGGGTCGGTACTGGGACCGGCACTGTTCAACATCTTTGTCGGCGACATGGACAGTGGGATCGAGTGCACCCTCAGCAAGTTTGCTGATGACACCAAGCTGTGTGGTGTGGTCCACACGCTGGAGGGAAGGGATGCCATCCAGAGGGACCTTGACAGGCTGGAGAGGTGGGTCCATGCAAACTGCATGAAGTTCAACGAGGCCAAGTGCAAGATCCTGCACGTGGGTTGGCGCAATCCCAAGCACAGGTATAGATTGGGTGAGGAATGGATTGAAAGCAGCCCTGAGGAGAAGGACTTGGGGGTATTGATTGATGAGAAGCTCAACATGAGCCAGAAATGTGTGCCCACAGCCCAGAAAGCCAACCGTGTCCTGGGCTGCATCAAAAGAGGTGTGACCAGCAGGTCGAGGGAGGTGATCCTGCCCCTCTACTCTGCTCTTGTGAAACCCCACCTGGAGTACTGTGTCCAGCTCTGGGGGCCCCAACATAAGAAAGACATGGAGCTGTTGGAGGGAGTCCAGAATAGGGCCACAAAGATGATCAGAGGGCTGGAGCACCTCTCCTATGAGGACAGGCTGAGAGACTTGGGATTGTTCAGCCTGGAGAAGAGAAGGCTCTGGGGAGATCTAATTGCAGCTTACCAGTACGTGAAGGGGGCCTACAGGAAAGATGGTGAGGGACTGTTTATCAGGGAATGTAGTGACAGGACAAGGGGTAATGGGTTTAAGGTGAAGGAGGGTCGATTTAGATTAGCTGTTAGAAAGAAATTCTTTACTGTGAGGGTGGTGAGGCAGTGGAACAGGTTGCCCAGAGAGGTTGTGGATGCCCCATCCCTGGCAGTGTTCAAGGCCGGGTTGGATGGGGCTTTGGGCAACGTGGTCTAGTGGAGGGTGTCCCTGCCCACAGCAGGGGGGTTGGAGCTAGACAGTCTTTGAGGTCCCTTCCAACCCAAACCATTCTATGATTCTATGATTCTATGTCCTATAAAGCATGCTGTTAACCAGCATCTACATCTGTTAAATGCTGCTTGTTAATCCTTCCAGTTGTGACAAAACAGATGAAAGCCTAAGAGCTAAAGTCAGGATCAACAAGAACTTTCTTTGGGGAAGAGATTGTTCTTCAAATCTTATTAAATAATTTTCTGTTAGAAACATGGTTTTAAGTGGAGGTCACAAATCCATCCTAGAAATAAATTTCTGATTTTAATTAGGGTAGTATACTGTAGAAAAATATACAACTTGGGACTTGGTTATAACACTCAAAACCTTAAACCAGAAAAAAAAAAAATAATTCTAATGCCTGTGTTGTTGCTCAAACAGAAAGTATGAGGCTGATGCAAGTTTTACTGAGTGATGGTCCATGATCTACATTGTACATGAGATAAAATTAGATGATTGGCTCACTCTGCTCTGAAATCACTTGAATCAAACTTCTATGAGTAAACCTTTTAAAGACAGTTAGAAAATATGGTGGAGTATTTGCCTTTTTAGTACTCCAGATAAAGATCATTAGTATTTACACTGTCTTTTTGTTTTTAGAGTTACTCGGATTCCTTTGTGGGCATGAATACGCATAGGAAACATTATAAAACACTTTCTTAACATGAATAGCATGATGAGATGACTCTTTATGTTTCATACATTTAATTTACGCATAATAGCATTGTGGTTATAATATCATAACTGCATCTGTCATGTAGACAAATGTGTGTCATTTTATCACAAATACCTGCAAAGGAGTAAGCAGTAGAAAGCATGACCTTTGATAATTTTTTTGCTAAAATGGGGTTAATATGCTTATTTTCAAAGTCCTGTGGAACTTGTATATCTATTTCTGATTTTGTTCTGAGAATAGAGATAAATGGCAACCAGACTTCAGTTTCAGGTCTAAGATCACTGGCCTATAGCAAACAAACTGCAACTCTACTACTGCGTGAGCTGTACACTAATGCTGAAATGCAGACTCTCCATGACATCGTGCAATATATGTGTAACAATGTGCAGTCTGTGTTCCTTGGGTTGAAATGGCACACTACATATGATTTGCTACACAACCAGTCGATAAAATAAAATTAGTTTTTCTCTCTCTTTCTTAGTTGTCACTTCTTTGAGTTGTATATCGTTTATATAACATAGGTAGAAAATAAGCACACAGTCATATTCCTTCAGTTTCCTTATTCAGTAATCAATGAAGCAATGAAAGAGCAGGGAGAAATCTTCAGATTTCTTATCTTTATATTCTGTTTTTTTTTTTCCTTCATATTATCATCTACTATATGATTAGTTTATTTATCTGTTACTTTCCTGTTCATTATTCTTAAAAATACACCCATTGTAGTTCAAAAGGAGAACACTTCTCAGGTGAAATGCTACCATCACAGTATGTGGTTGAGAGATTCTGTAAAAATTCAGAATATTACTAACTTTGATAACTTCTATATGGTAACCAAGGTGATCCACTGGAATCTGTTTTGCAATCTTTGGAAGTGGGAGAAAGGATCTAGGTTTGTTCCTGAAACACAGAATGTCCATCTTGACCACTACAAAGAAAAATACACTGACTGTAAAAGTACTACAGTATGAACTTGAAATTGTTGCCACTTTTGTGAGAATGAGATTCGCAAGTGTTTTGCTTGCTTATCTTGTGTTAGCTGATTTATACTTCTACTCCAAACAATAGTAAAATGTCATGTCTGATATGGGCACTGGCGAAACCTGATCCTGCAAAATTGTGAGTTGTTTAGTATATTGAAGAAATTCCAACTAGTTTACCAGTTAAAACTATAAAATAATTTTATAGTGCTTTTCTAACCGAAATCTAGCTGTTTCCCAAAGATTAAAGCAAGCTTAACATTATATTTACTATTTTATCAAATATTTTTTTTAATATGTGAATTTCTGTCTCACCGACTTGTAGGGAAGTTTATTTCTAATGGAAATAAATTTGGGGAAAAAAGAAAGCCCCTTTACAAGGGAAGAAAAACCTATGTTAGCAGTAAAAGTATCTGACAACCACTTGTCAGAGTAAAGTAGCACATTATTCTAGATACTCCCAAATGTTTTCTGAGATTAATTTATTTGCACTGACTGATGGTACCTGAAAAATTATGCATATGACGTATCTCCAACCTTTTGTTAACCCCCCCCCCCAAATATTGATATATAAACTTGTATATCAATGTCCATTGTGTTGACAAGTATAAATAAAATTATAATTTCTTCATGTGTCGTCCAAAAGTTTCCTTTTTTCTTATTTTCTTTTGATTTTCTCTCTCAGGATTCCTTTTCAACCTTTATGGCAACAAAGTAATGTTAATCTCTGATTCCTCACTTTGTTACTGTACAATGTTAGGTCATAAGAGTTTAGACAAAGACCAGTAGACTCCTCTACCAACATTAATGTTTGAAAGGTCTCAAAACTTTGAATGATGATTTATGCAGTAAGGTGAACTGACTGGATCTGAAAGTAATATCAACATGAAGAATCTAGATACCAAAGAGTACATTAGCAGTTTTCAAATATTTGCCTCTTGGGATTTTCAAACAGATTAGACAGCCTGACTCTACCCTTTCTAATGGATGTTTAGATGTTTTTGCTCTTGCAAAATCTGCCCTACATCTATCAATATCTTTGAACATCTAAACTTCATTAAAACTAAAACTTACATAATTTAGAAAATATTTTTCTATAGAAAATTTTCTTTGTAGTCAGTTTTCAGATCCGTTTCTCATGCAGAAGACAGAAACAGTCTGATATATTCCACTGATATATGCTCAAAGTGCATTTTCATGTCTTTTACTGTAGATTCAAAACTCAAGGCCCAGTAAGGGTCTGGCTTATTAACATTAAGATTATTGATGGAACATAACAGAAAACATCCCTCCCCCCTTACCCCCCCCCCCCCAAAAAAAAGTCTTCAATGAAAACACAGGGTCAGGTTAAAGAATCTTTGATTTAAATATGAATTTAAATGCATAATTTCATAAGCACTGTTTTTGAAGAGTGTTTATGCATTATGAAAAGTGTAGCAATCCTGAAATACTTAGGGACAGTTTGCAAGCCCAGTAAAATTGGGATGATAGACATGGATATATTATTTAAGAGGGAGAAACATTAAGGAGAAAATTATATTAAGTTATTGTAACATACCAGTTATTATGGAATTTCTGTCACTAAATGCTCAATATTAGGCCAAAGACATCAGAAATGTCATAAGCACAGTTGACTTCAAGGCAGAAGAATGAGATAAGTGACCTTTTAAAGTCACTTTTGTATCTATAATTCTACCTTAGTCTGACTAAAAATAAAATTCTCACATGGTTTGAGATGACAATTTTTTTAAAGTGACTTATGCTTTTAGGCACCACTGATTTCAGAATGATATTTCAGCTCCTGTTTAATTTTGCCCTCTCAGAAAATTTGACCTTGATGCTAATCACATTGTCACTATTCAATAGTGCCTGATGCCTTGCTCTCACCTATTGAATAGATACAAGCAGCAGACCAACCATACACAGATTACATTTAATTCAAGTAGATTAATATTTAACCTATTGTCCCCATGGGATGTTAGATACACCTGTGTCGACAACCATGTATACTTAGTGCTGCAAGAAATATTAGCTGTTTTGAATATCAGTTTGCTACATTTTCAGAAAATACATATATTTCTAAGCAAGCACTAGTTTGGGGGGTTGTTATATTGAATTTCCATGGACACTATTGGCTATGGAAAACAGCCACCTGTCAAAAATGTGCCACTTTTGCTATCTGGGTGTTCACATTATTTTCTTTGTAAAGTTTAGCTGAGTATCAACTTTGGCTAGTCCAGAACTTCTTCAGCTGCTTGGTATGAAGTACAGTAGGCTAAAACTTTAAGGAAAAAATGGTAGAATCATGGAATTTATGGGGACTTGTTAATAAATATCACTTATCATATGCCTTCAGGTTTCCTTGAGTTTTTTTTTTTTTTAAATCAAAGAGAATATTTTCACTATAGAACATACCATGGTAAAGAGTGGTCTAAGTTACAGATACTCTTACATAACAACGTCCGGGATGGGTATGGAATTAAATACTGAATTTTAGCAATGAGTATTTGCAGCAATTAGATATTCTGCTAAAAATTGGCAGTTTGGATAATGTTGACCAAACCCACAAAATTTTACATTCTCCATGGACATTCCATCTTGATCATAAAGTTCGTCATAAATATATGACCAAATGAAGTTATATACTAATTAATGCAATGTACTGTAGTTGGACAGCAGAAGACAAGTTAAGATATTAGAAAGATGTCTGAACTGGCACATAATTTCTAATGAGCTTAAATAAGTACTGGAATAAGCTTAAATAGCTTATTTTAATACATTTATTTTGCGTCCTGACTTTGGCAAATTGTTTTAGGTATTCATGAAAGGTCAGAGTGTAGTCCATAAAATGTTGTGTTAAAAATACTGTCCACTCAGCACCACGTTCAGTTCTTGAGTAGAAAGGACATAGCGCAGATAAGGAATGTTTTTTTTTCCAAAACTTTAGTTAAATTTAATTACCTTGGCTGACTGTGGGAGCAAATGTCATTTGCCTAAATGAGTGTTTATGTAGAGATAGACACAAGGTCATTAATAAAAAAGTTTTGCCATTGGTTTAATGGCCTGTATAATTTTTCCAGTATTAGATACTAATAGATAATGTAGTGAGACTGCTGACCCACTGTCCTTCAGGAATTAGTTTTTTTTAAATCTGTAATTTTGATTTGAATATGAAAATCATTGTATAATAATATGAATTTATGTACAATCACTTTAGAAAAGTTTTAATAAGCCCTTCATGTTATTGAATGCACTTTGTACAGATTCACTCACAGTCTAACTTGCATATATGTAGTATGACTTCAGTTGTTCATATTTTCTTCATTTAGTTATAGGTAAGTAAACATATAAACATGTTATATGTTCAGTGGAGAATCTTTTCAAAATAAAAGTAAATATATACCTTTAACAAACCAGTAAGGTAATGGCAGTTGCAGTCCTTCTAGATAAATGTGAGAGAATTCACACATTTTCCCTGTATCTAGATAACATTTCTGCTGAGATGGCTTCACAGCTTTTTCCAGGAAATTTTCTTTGATCTTTTTTTTCCAAAATTTAAGGACTCTACTGCAATGAAAAAAAAAAAAAATTGAAAAAAAATCTCGGTTCCACCTAGAAAATGAATGTATTCTGTGAAATGTGTCCTTTTTGTAGTCTATCTTAAAAGCATAACATTAGAGCATTTCCTTTAGATTGAAAAACTTAGGAATCAAAGACTTGTCTGTGGGAAAAAGAAGAAGAAATATTTTTCCTCTTATATACCCCAAAAGCTGTATATTATATGAAAAAGTATATGTTTATGTCTTTTATTATAGCTGTCTTTTTCCATATAAATTGTACATCCAAATAATATCACCTATAACCCCTGAGTATCATCTGCCTACTGTTGTCCAAACCACACAGCTGGTAAAACAGTGGGAAAGATAAAAATCCCAATCTGATGGAATAAGTACAAAGACTTGAATTCCAGCTACAGCCTAATTTCATGCAGAGTACTGCATTCTTTCCCTTAGTAATTTCTTGACTGTCACACTAGATTATTAATTATTTCAATTAAATCAGAATATCTGAGGATTAGAATTAATAACTTATTGGTAAGATACAAAATATATGATGGCAAAATATATTGCAGAATAAAAAAATATGGATTTTTTATGAGATACTGGGCTTTATTCTTTTAGGCCTTAGTCCTAAGACTCCTTTGACTTCAATGGATTGAATCAGGCCCTTATTGTTCAGGTGTCATCTTTTATCTGTATTCCCCAAGGCCTCTTATATTCTTACATAGTGTCTTGCTTTCTGCAGCTATATCACACTCATTCAGCTCTGAAATACAAATAATTATTTTTCTCATCTGTAAGATTTGTGGTCATTGTTTTGGGGCTAATTATTTAAATAATGACAATATACAGTTTTGGACACTTCAGTGTCTTTATCCTCTTTTTCTTGTATCACCTATCTTAGACGGTTCCAGAACTTGTCATACCTGCGCTAATGCTCACAGAAAATTTTTTTAAGACTGCACACTCAGATACTTTAGATGGCAAATTTTATACACACATGGGAAGTTCTTTATACTATATGTGGCACAGAACCTTAATTATTAAGACAGGAGACAGAGAATATTCCCAAAGTCCTTCACTGGAGCTTTGGCACAGAGGCAATTAAATGAGTCAGACAGGGCTCTGGCTGTACACTTTACAGCTTGGCTCAATAGTGCATGCATACTTTTTTTCTGTGACTGAAGGAAAAACCTTAAAAATTCTTCACCCTGTTAGTAAATACTAGATAAGCCTCATTTTTTTTCCTCAGTCTGCTGTACAAGGACTTGTAGTTTGAAAAACTAGTCAAAATATTCTAAAATTCTCATGCCATGTTTACCGGATGCTTTGTCATGTCACTTTCACTTCCTGAGAAATTTAGATCTCAGTAAGATCAGCAGTTTCATCTAATTGTGTCAGGTACTTTTGTCAAACTATCCTAGGTTAAAGCCATATGATTGGTGTAAACAATAATAAATAATAAGCACAAATGTTAAAAACAAGCCCTGAACATAATTTGTCATATTGACTGTATGAGTGTACAACTTTCTATGGGTGAACAAAATAAGAGAAAAAGGATGAACCTGCTGAGGTTATGTGAGTTATATGAGAAATAGATAGATACCTATTTGCTTCCTCAGACAAATTTTTAGAATTAAGTTATTTGAGCGGCTAAGTCTAGCTGAAATTCCTTTTATTGGCTTTATATTTAAAATATGTTTAAAACATTTCAAAAATGTGCGTTCAGTATATATCCAGCTGACAAAACTGATCAAATAGGATGCATATGTGTTTAAAATAAGTATGGCAAATTTGTTCAGTTTCACAAAATATTTAACATTGTCTTACATTTTTACTTACTCACCCAGCTGAAATATGTTCTTTAAAATAAGTTTTCCTAGGTGATTTTTTTTTTTTTATTTTGTATTTGTTATAGTTCAGGAAGGATCTATTTTCCTTATCAATAGAAAAGGAAAATACGCTTCTCTGTATAGAAGTGGGAACATGTTAGCACATGTCTAACAACCACAAAAGGCTAAAGAAATAGAAAATGTCTGGCAAGGATACTAACAGGACAGAAAAAATATTTAAACACAGAGTTCCCATTAGGAATATTGTTTTGTTCTATTATGTGTACACAGTATTCTGTATTTCCCTAGTAGCTTGAAAAACAGAACTTGAAAATATGCTTGATATATATTACTTAAATTCTCACTTTTTAGTGATTGTGGGACAAGAAATGTTCCCAGAAGGAAATATAACTCTTTCTTTATTAAGACTATAATTACTTCATTAAGTCCCCTTTAGGGGGACTGCAATGGCTGGAACTGTCATAAAATACAAGGTGGAATTCGTCGCAGAGGTTGGAATTAGAGTATTATTTCAGCAGTATTTTGAGGAAACTGAAGAGTTTTCACACAAAATTGGCATAGGCAAGTTCAGAAGGGAGTAAGTCTTGAAAAAAGGCACACACCTTTAAGCATGTATTGCATGTATTAAACCATTAATTGCATGTAATGTTTGATATTATGTCTCTTAAAGGCAATTTTTGTGATGTTTAGCACTGTAAAAGAGTCAATGGCCTGTGGAGAGGGTTTTCTTAAAGTGCTATTCAATCCTTGTTGAAGCTGGTAGCTTTGGCTTGGCCTCCTTCAGCTGAAATGAGGATCACGTGGAGCCAGGTCAACAACCCTGAGGATGACTGACTTATGTTAATAGCAATATCTTTTGTACCAATCCAGCTGGTAAGGCAACAAGCTGCTGCCATTTAGGAAATGTAGCAATGAGTGGCAACATAAAATTATTTGGATGATATACATCCTGGTGGTATTGTGGTTTGTTGTATTATAAATAAGGCAGTTCATATTACCCTCCTGTATTTCTACAGCATAGTAGAGCTAATAATGTGTAACAGATAGAATTTCTAATAAAGCCTTATGAAAAATATTTGTTCAGTGATCCTTCCACCCCTTAGTTTTGACTTGGTGTGGTTGTTGGTATTGCACTAACAGTTTCTGACCAGTTTATGTCTTCCGTCTCTTTTGTTTTGTGAGAGCCTCTTAATTGGTTCTTTGCTCCTGTTTGTTAGCAACTTGTCTTAATGAATTCAGTGAAAAGGGTGTGACATTATGTGCTGAATGTTTTATACCCTAATTTAACATGTCTTAAAACTGAAGAAGAACAAAATGAGCATCCTGTGGCAAAGGGTACAAAAATCTACTTCTCTCTCAAGCTTAATTCACTGAACTAGAGGCTGTCATAGCTTGAAGTGGTTTTCTGTGTCTCCATGGACACAGTGGACAATGACTTCGACTTTTGCTCAGATTTGGAAGCTGCTTCCAAGAAATTTGCAAAGCTTTATTTTAGCGCTCGCCACTGTGGAAGTTGCTTTGCAGACATTCCTGGGAGCACCACTCTTTAACTGAAGACACTACTCTACGAGAAGTCAGGGGCAGGGAAGACAAGGCCATTGCATTACATACAGCATCCTTGAGGGAAGTACACAGCAGTCTCACACCATATCCATTAGAATTCAACAGGAGTTTTCTTGCCCACAATCTCACTGACATTCAGTTTAAGTTGAAAGCAACGACAGTTGTGAGAAAACTATTACCATATTATGAAAGAAATGTCAGTGGACTTTCAAGTGCCTTTTTCTGAAACAGAAATAAGATATGTGCAAGTAGTATAAAATTTTATTTTCTTTTGAATGAGCTCATAAGCAATGTTGTTGAAACTTGCTTTAAAATAAATATGCAACTGTGTTACGACAACATCCAACAATATTACAAAATAATCACTCTGCTGATGTAATTGCTTTGTATAGCTGCTTTCCTAAGTTTGGATAAATGTAAATGCGTGCAAATGTCAAGTGAAGGCTTCACTTGTAAAAATTTTGCTAGTTACATGTGAGGGAATAAATTACCATTCTAGTAATATGGCCACTTACAAGAACCAAATCAATCCCTAACATATACTAAAGCTCCAGAAACAAAACAAACCAACCAACCAAACAAACAAAGAAAAGCCAAAATGAAACAACCAAACAACAACAACAAAAAGCTCTAAAAAGCAGATTCCTCAAAATATTGATGTTATCAGTAGGAAAGTGCATTGAACAATTATAGATAGGAATCCAGGCCATCAGTGATAATGAATGGGTGGTGTAGACAGAATATATTTCAGGTATCTCCATTTAATCTATATATGCTTCAGTGACAAAAAGATCTTCAAGACAATTGCATTCACAATGCCATTCGACTAGTATCTCATCAGTTTTGGTCAACTAATATAATATACATTCCAAACTCAACAACAGGCTGTGAGGGATGCCAGTTGAGCCATGCTATTCCCCTACACAGAAACATAACCAGAAGGAACAAATGTGTCTTGCACATTTTCCCCCATTGCTTGTTTGAAAGAATACCAAAACATGATTTATGTCCTGTAAATGTCAGTTTAGGATGCTACAATGAAGAAGTGGATAGAACAGTGGGAAAGTATTGGAAGGAAATCATGACCAAAATTATGAGAAACTCATTGATTTGTGTTTAGTGAACAGTCTAGTTCTTTCCAACTTCATGTTACCTAACAAACACAAACTCAGCAGATGGTGAATCAGAAAATCAAATAGATTGTATTCAAATGAATGTAAAAGCACCTTGAACAGTCATATCAAGAACAGCCACAATCTTAACTTTGCCAAAATGAAAAGAAGTCCAAGAAAGAAATCTCAAGATGAACTGAGTATTTTTAAGAGGCAAAGGCAAAGACTAGACTGGAAGACAAATGAGCTGCACAATGGAATTCAATCTTCAGTACTTTAAGCCAAAGACAAGAAAGCTAGTTAAAGAAAAGCACTAGAAGAGAATACTAAGAAAAATAAAATAAAAAAAAAAAAAATGGGGACAAAAACACTCAAAACCAAGTGTGCCTTGTAGTGTGAAAGCACAGTATGAAAAGACATATATGAAGCTAGAAACGTGGAATTCTCCTGAAATTTCTCACTGATTTCAAAAGCTCAAAATAAATTATACTACTGTATACAAATCTTGAAGAAAAGCAAGCTGGATTTAGGACCATTAGATTCTACATAGAACATTTATTCTGAAGACACTGGTAGAAAAGTACTTCAAATTCTTTTTCAGTCAATAGCAGACCTAAATTTCAAAGGCAATTGATAGACCACAGTTATTTGGTAGATCTTTGATTTGGTAGACCAAAGTGTTTAATAGGTAGACCACATTTTGGAATACCTTTCTGTCATATGAAATCTCAAAAGTTGTTAATGTTCTCAGGAAAAGAACATAGCTGAACATGAAGACTAGCATCAAATGTATCTGCTTTCTCTTTCTCTCATCACTGCTAACATCTAGAATATAAAGAACTAGATAGAAATCCAAATATTGTTGATATTATGGGCACAACTAAGAAAAAGACTGAACAAAAATTTTTCATTTGTAATAGGGCTCAAAATTATGACAAAGCCTTGAAATACTGAAAAAGAAAAAATATGTTTAATATGGTGGAACAGCTCATCACTTTCAACAGAACTTTAATGATGCATGGAAACCTCATAAATGCAGTAATATCAAAGTGAGGAAAAGTACAGACTGTATTCACTTAGCTTAACAGTGGATGGACTCAAAGGTTCACAGCAAAGATTCTTGCCAACACTGAGACATTTCAACTCAGATACATTGATACATGACGGAGAGTTTTGTAGAAAAAAAGATGCCTTTGACACAATGCCTGAGATACACCTTGCCTGTCTGGCTTAAGACATCTATAGAGAAAACATAAAGGGCTATGATGGTTCTCATGGGCTCCCTGACAGGTGCATTACTTTTGTCTGCAGAGCAACACCTAAGACAATCTTGTACATCTTTAGTGTAGATATCTAGAGTTAGGTTAGATGAATATATAAAGTCCAGATTTTATTTTTTTTTTTTTTTTTCTTCACTGAAGGAAAGATGTTCTCAGCAAAATCTGGATCTCGGATATAACTTCCAGCAGCTGGTTTTCACTAAGCTCAACAGAAAGTTCATGTAACTGGGTACATACTTTGACTCCCCTGTGACAGTGTCAAGCAGAAACCAAATGGCTTGGAGAAATGAGTACAGGCACTAGCAAACAAGGGGGAAAAAAAACATTATTTGAGAGTTCAGATTAGATTATATCAGATGATATTACAGTATTGCTATATATAGATGATATTACAGTATCAGTAACTGTATACATAATGCAGTTTAATGCTACTGAAGATATACTAGCAAGTACAGATTTATTCACCTGCTATGGGAAGAGTTTTGCACATTGTCCTGCTCTACAATAACCTTATTTTATACTATAACATTTATTAAAGAAATGGTTAAGTAAAAGATCTAAAAATGATTGTCTACATCAGCCCCCATATTTCTGAGCTTTTTTACATCATTCACATATTTGGCCAATGTTCCTCATTCTGAAAACAATGCATTGACATATCTATGTGAAACTTTCTCACTAATGTTGAAGACACAAATAAAAAGACAATGAACTAAGTATCAACAAAAATAAGAAAAATAATGAGGCCAATCACAAGAAAGATATTATTCTAAAAATCAGCAGAATTTCTTAGGAAAAGGTTTTTTCTCAATCTTTGGAATATTCACATTCTGATCTTCATAAAGACTTTTCAAAAACAGAAATTATATTGGACTATTATCTTTAGATATTGCATTCAGGGACTGCTTGTTGAAGCTCATGAAAATATTTGATCCAGTGGCTCAACATTAATAATTAAACATGAACATGCAACCAGTTACATAATGTTATCAATATCTTGGTCATGTTTATCACTGTGACTTGTCTTTCCATCACTAACAATATAATAGTTGTACTAATCCAAGAACTGTGATGCACTGAAATCACAAACATCTATTACTCCTAATCAAGTCAGATGATGTCACCTACATGTCCCTACTTTCCTTTCTTTGTATTGCCCAGACTGTATAGCTAAAAAAAGATGCAGAGTCCATCAAGGGATGCTACAAAGAACATTTTAATTGAATTCTGACTCTGGTGGCCTACCTTAAACTACAGCGCTTTTTTATGTCATTCTGCAGTAACTGTAGTCCACGAAACTTATCTAAGTAACTAGCAAGACACTGTAAGTTAGAGTCTATCAGATTGCAGAGACAAACTGTTCACTCTGCTGTTTGCAAAATAGAGATAGTACAAGTGAGAAAAGAATAAAATTACTCTGGCAAAACTGTTTGTTCCATTTTAGGCATAGAAAATTGAAGACCACATATTTCACTATAAACTTTTTTTCTATACCATAAGCTTCAACTCCTTTTTCTTTGATAATCTGTTCTATTTTTTAAAAGATCAAAAAACTTATTATCCCACCAAACCCCATGCTGAGCTTTCCTCTTATGCTTTCTTGATTGTTGGTATTGTTGCAACCTGTTCACAGTAAATACATCAGATTATCTTTCACAGTTTGCTCAAGCTCTTCCACCTCCACAAAGCTGTCAAAGTACTATTTAGAACACACACACGTATACAAGCAGAAAAATACCATCTTGACTGAAAGTTTCCATTCTTCATTTACACATACACTTGATACTTCACTTCTTATAAACATCAGGCTCATCTTATAAATCAGATATTTGAGATAGTTTCAAATAAATTAGTTTTTAATGGCCAGGCAATCTTTACTTCCCAGAAGATGAGACAGGATTGAAACACAGGCAGCAGCTGAAGAAGTTTATGTGTGTTAAAGCATAGACAGAAAGTTTAACTTTTTTTTTTTTTCCAAAAAATCAGGTTTGGGGTTTTTTTTTTCAGAGAAAGATAAGGATACATTCATTAAATATGGTGACTCCAATTACAGGTGGCACAGAATATCTCAACAGACTTGAAAAGGAGAAAGGAGATGGAAGATTACCAAGGACAGTTAGCATGAGAGAGTAAGTCAATATGGGTGAAATAAGAGGGCTAAAAGGAGAAATGTAAGACAAGTTCATGCAAAATCTACACTTTTGTCATTTATCACCCCAACTAATGTTTTCTTAATGCATGTCCTTCAAGATTGTGTCAATTACCTCTCAGATGGGTGAAAAAGGATTTGGCTTCAGGTCTATTTCTTTATTTTATTTTTTTTTTTTTTTGGTCCAGTTCAGTGCAGAAAATGCAAATAGTTTGGAAGATCGCTAAATAAATTACGACTGGGAAATCAGGCTTCAAACTTTAGCTCTTAACACATGCTTAGATTTTAGGCTTGGAAATTTTCTAGTTGTTTCTTGGTTTATGCCATTATTGTTTATTTCTAGTTCTAACAACTTTGCTTTAAAAAGAATCCTGATGATGGCTATTGAGTTCAGTTATTACTGAGCAGGCCCTGAGGTTTTCATGGTTGTTTGTCCCAATCCCATAAAGAACTGCTTTCCCTTTGACTGAAGTCCCCTGCAGTTCCAATTGGCTATACCATTTCTGTCTCTAGCTGTGCAGTACAGAAGAGTTACTGGGTTTCACTTCAACAACAATTGCATTTCAGTAGTTGTTAAACTGATCCCTGTTCATACAATTTAAAAAGCACTCAGATGGCGTTTTATTAACTATTCTGAAGTGTTTTGCTAATAATTCCACATGTACAGAGCACATAGCAGCCATCATTTCACATTACCAGCACACTCGAGTGGCACTTGGACAGTGGTATATGCTGTATGTTTAACACTTCAACTGTGCCTCCTATCT
Organism: Balearica regulorum gibbericeps; assembly: GCF_011004875.1. Classification (NCBI taxonomy): domain Eukaryota; kingdom Metazoa; phylum Chordata; class Aves; order Gruiformes; family Gruidae; genus Balearica; species Balearica regulorum. Next base: position 32,144,913 of record NC_046188.1, read on the forward strand.
AATCGGCTAAATTTGAAAGGGCTCACACACAGTTGCTACAAAGAGACAGTTTTATCTTCCAGCTGGCTTATCCTCTCAGTACTTATCCTCTAGTTAGCTCTTGCTTTTTTTTTTTTTTTTTTTCAGTCTCTATCCCTTTGAAAGGTTTAGAGAAAACACTTCAAAGTGTTGTTTTTCAAAGATGTGGTACTTAAGATAAACTCCCCTCCAGTCTGACCCTATCCTCATATTTCCCATCTTATGAACATTCACATTCAGCTCTCTTCTCCAATTTGCTGCTGCTACATCCAGTGTCCAAGCCTTGTGCTCACTTCCCATATGCAATCAAAATATATTAAAAAAAAAAAAAGTAAAAAGGAGTACAATAATCTTTCATTTAACAGATTCCATTAAACAGTTTCCCAGTAGTTCAGTTTTACCAGCCTGCCTGTGAATACGCAGATTGAACAAGAGGATTCAACATTAAAAATGCACTGCTAGTGTACTTAATCCATGCAATAATTGACAACTTTTTCAAAATACTTTTAAAATAATTAAATGTCCAATTCTAACTTAGTTTCAGAAGGAACTATAGGAAGATAAATATCAAGAAATATTCTGATTCTAGGAAATGTCACTTATCTCTGTAGCTATCCGTTTGTCATCTGTCTGATCTGTAATTTTCTACTCTGTGCACGTGCAACACAGATTGTCTTGCTCTTTCCCTAGGTTAAAAGGGTTCTTTGTGATAAATATATGAGGTGGACCAGCTACAAAGTACACAACTAGTGTAAAAATAGCCCACTAATAGTCATGTAGTATACCTATATCAAAGTATAATATACATTATGGGAAGTCTCATATCAAGCACAAACTCCATCAGTTCAGGTTAAGTGCCTTACAGTTCTACATACAACACTATTTTCAGAGTTCATGTCTTTGTTTTATTTAAAAAAAAAAAAACAACACCAACAACAGAAACAACCTTCCTCAGAGAGTTACCAAGCATTCTGGCCAACAAATGATGCAATGACAAAAAATTGTTCTTCGCCTTTGGCGTTTTTCATTTCCTCTTGATTTTCTAACCAATTCAAGTGCATTGCCACTTAGATGACACTTGATGCAGGATTTGTGTCAGCCAGGCAAGATCATTGGGACTGATAAGCTATTCTGAAACATGCCTGATTAGGTGTGTTAGCTTCTGTAATGACTTGGTGTTATGCAAAGCAAATAGGTCATGTTGCCCCTAGCCTGCTCCTTAGCATGCACTTGAAACTGGCACTGTGTCATCATTGCCACCTGCTCATTCACTGGCAGGACAGAACAAGATGATGTGTTCTGGCAAACGGAAGTCCAGCAACTTGATCACTGACACAGTAACGAAAGCAAAAGGGAAAAAAGAGAAAGCATCCCAGAGGGAAGATCCCCTGCGACCGCCAGCACTGCCAGCCAGTAATTCCATCCCACATCCCCTCTCTACTCCATCTACAGAGTCATGATACTCAGTACCTCTGGTTCGCTTTGTGAACTCTTACAGAAGATATATTTGAACACTTGGCTAGACTCAGAATAGTGGTACTGGAAAGTGTTAATTTCAACTGCTCACTGGCTAACTCCCAGGTCACGCTTCCAAAGACTGTGATATCTTGACTTAGTACTGGTACGGGACATTAAAAGAAGGACATGCAGAAATGACAGCATGACCACTGCCATTTTAATAGAATTTACAAGCTAGTATCATTTATGTTGTGTATATACTTACTCATGCTGGAATGTAAAAAAAAAAAAAAAAAGCAGAAATAAACTCCATCATAGAAATAAGATTCTAAGAAAGAAATGTTGCCTTTTAAAATGTCATTCCTTCTGGGATTTGCTTTTCTTTAAGGAACTACATTATGATCTAAATAAATTGCTGCAATTATGGCTCTGATTCAGAAAAGCACTTCAGCACATATTTAACTTAAGCATGAAATTGGCATGCATACTCCTGAGTGCTGGCTTGTGATGATGGTGCTGTAACTGAAGATAGAAATCTTACACCTTTTATTCAGTACACAGCAAAAGTAAAACTTTCAGACAATATCTCAATAAAATAAGTCACCTATTGGCAAGTATATGCTCAATATCATAAAATCTACTGTGCAACTGAGTTCACAACACTGTTTTACCCAGCTTTTCTTTGACTTATCTTGAAATAGCCCTGCTGTGTTGATGAGTACTAACCATTTTTATCAAATGAACGCTAGCTATTACAGATGCCCTTGAAGGAAAAACAAATTAAAAAAATTAAATCCATTTATTTCATGAAATAAGGCAATTCAAACTTAAGCCGCCACCCTTACCCAAGACTGAAAATATCTTTTTAGAAGGAAATCGTCCAAGAGCAATATAATATGTCCAGGATAGATAATTGTGTGCAAAATTGAAATTTTAATCATACATGAACTCTAAAACATTTGAACTTCCTGTCCAGCTAAGCAACTAGCAAATAAATATTTATTTAAAGCCCAGCAGACCTATCAATACTTTTAGGAAGAAAAAAAAAAATCCCTACAGTGACATCTCAAATCAGGACCCTTTTAATAGTTCCCACCTTTGATCTTAAGGTACAGATATCCAGCTTCTTCATTACCTACTCTAGGCCACTGTTATCTGAAAGAGCCAATTGTCTTTGCCTGCTTCCCAGTGCCGGTCTTCAGTCTTGCAAGAAGTGCTATACAGAGAAGGCAACAGAGAAAGCTCAAGGATTTTTCTATCCTTCTTATTTCTTCTGTAAGAATTAATTTTTTCATACACCAAAGTAGCAGCCTTTTTTTGGTTTGTGTTTGGTTTTTTGGTTGGGGTTTTTTTTGGTTTGTTTTTTTTTTTTTTTTTTTTTTGAGAAGAAAGAGTCAGTGAGTTCTTTTCCCTAACTGAAATGAAAATAAGCTCAGTCTTGCTTTTCTTGCCTTTAGGAATCTCAAAGGAAGCAAGGACTTCTCACTGCAGAATCAACAAACTAAATATCTGCAAACTCTTCTCTGCAGGTCTAACTATTTTTCATGTACATTCTTCGTGTTCTGTAAATTTGAGCAGAGAACACTGAACAAGGCAGTACTCCTTAGTAGGACAGGAACCCATAAAAAAATGCAAAAGAGGAATGAAGTAGCAAGGAGAGCTGCAATTTAGCAGAGACTTTGAAGGCACAGTAAATGTTCATAAAGGAAATATTGCAAAAAAATTTAGTCTGTGTGACTGCTTTAAGCCAAATGCCTCAAACTTCCTATTGCAGAATGTTGTTTCCCCAGCTTGACTTTTAAACTTTTGGATTTTGACAGCACTATGAGGTAAAGGTCTTTTCTGACTCATTAACTTCCCATGTTCCACTCTCTGCTCTTATATTTAAAGTTTAAGAATTAATGTGGCAGCGAAGTCCTAATAACAGCGCAATGATTTATGGCCAAAGACTATTGAATAACTTCATATTTGAGTACACACTGGGATTTGAGAGAATCCTTATAAATAATATTGAAGAACAGTGCAAGTCCATAAATAAAAAAACCATAGAGGCCAAGAACATAAATACCATGCAATGCCTTGTACAGGAGGTTGTACAAGAAACAACGTTCTTTAAGCAGAATTCTAGATCAGAGTCTGACTTCATCTGTGATGATATAATCCTATTTAATCCCATTGCATTTTTTTTTTTTAAACTACAATCAATTTCTGGGGTTTTGTGTGAGAAATAAATTTTATGCAAATGACACGTGGTATTATATCACTTCCTGTTCCTGTGCCAAAAATAGAAATTATTGTAACTAATGTACCATGAATACTGTAACTGCTTGCTGTAAAGGTCTAACTGGGCCCGTCATCTGTCACTTCTTTACCCTTTTTATGAGACAATCAATAAAACTTGTCATGTTGTTCCTTTTTATGGCTCATTGAGCTCTTATCAAACATTCAGTGAACTATTGATTAATGGACAAACTGGGCAGTATCAGCTTTTACTCACCTTGAAACACTGTTTCTGTGAACAATGAGACTTTAAAATACAACTTTGCAGAGGTCTAATTCTAGATTGTGAATCATACATGGAATTTCAGATGTTTCTCGGCATTATCAGTTATTCATCTCAGAGTGTTCTGGTCCATGAAATCTGCAATTAAAATCAAATGCTGAACAGAATTCTAGTCCTTTTATATGGTAAGTCAGGATTTTTCATTCCACTTAGATCAGTGCAGAAATACAACTGGGATCCATCAAAGCATAAATTTTATTTGGCTAAAAAGATTACATGTTGTCAATTAAGTGATAAAATGTTAATGTTTTTGCATCTGGTCGAAAATGAAACTAAGCTACTTTGGTCTGCCCCTAGCCAAGACATACTGGAATTCTTATTCATAACCATAATTTTGTTTTACTGCTTGTGCTTTTCTCCCCTCAAGTCTTACAGACCCCTGCAGTCTTCATTAACCTCCTCATTTATGTTCCCAGCAAAGCTTGCAACATTTTCTTTCTGACTTCAATATTTTCACTCTAGCTTCTGATGAAGATAAATTCCAGCAGTTGTTAGGTTACATATTTATATATGTGGAAATAGGAGAGGTTACTATTCTTCCCAGAACCTAGAAGAAAAATGAAGCTTTAGTTTTTGTACCATTGCTTTTTCAGTGCACCATTTTTAACTTCTTGTTTTGTTGGAATCAATAGTTAATAAGCCTATTTTGTTCTTTGTACATGTGTGTATGATTGTATCCAAAAGCTTGTAAGATGATTCTCTTTACAGTCTTTTCAGTATTTTTTTTTTCCTTTGGTGTTGTGTGATGTCATAGTAAGGAATAATCTGCTTATTTTTTCTATATTTAAAAAAAAAAAAATAATTATGCAATTAGCCTGCTTCCTCATTCTTTTTCAGTAAAGCTGCAGTATAGAGACACCTGCTGGGAAATGAATGAACAGAAACAAATGCAAATATCCATAATAATAATAAAAATAGTAATAATAACATCATTCTTTTTTACAGCTTTCAAGATGGAAAGTATTGGCTAAACTTGTTTTTATTTGGTATTTTTATTTTCTGCAGAAACCCTGTTAACTTGGTCCAGAAACATTCTGGACAAGGATGTTCGATTTGAACATTCAATCTGACTGATTATAATGCAGCTTAACCTATCCATGGGATTTCACCTCTTTCCACATATTTCAGTATTAATCAGAGACAATCCTGATGATTGGACCCAAGAGTAAGCAATGCCTTGTGCCAAATTCTGTGCATTAATTTTAGAAGTTTAATTATTTAGGAAAATCAAGTGCTAGATCTAATGATTCTATATAGAAAAAAAAGAAAAAGAAAAAAAGAAAAAGAAAATAATATGACAAAATGGAAGCTAGGGAACATATTATTGAAACCCATACTGTGTCCAATATGTTCACACAAATGGATAGTTAAAGTTAATGCTTCATTTGAAACTTTCCTCTCATATTAATTATAATCCCCCTATTAGTCATATTATTCAATAAAGTCTTCATTAGTCAGAAAAGCCAGGACAATATACTTGGCTTTTATTATTATATAATGATTTTGTTTGTAAAACATATATTATATATTGAATAACTTATTTATTTAGGCATCTAATGGCAAACAGTAGGGTTTTTGTTGTTTACTCTTTTCTGTAGTTTCTGTCATAATTCACAAGAAAATAGCTTCCTACTCTGCTTCAGAAGTCTCCTGAGAATAAGTGCTGTAGCACATGCTCCAAAACATTTGCAATGATAGCTCCATGTGCTTATGAGTTAATACATTCCTGGAAAAAAATCATTCTAGCGGTTAATATTTTATGAACAGTTTCCTAAAAAAATAAATCTTATAAACAAGTTAATATAAAAACTATTAAACTTTTTTTTTTTTTTTAATTTTGCCACCAGTGGGAACAAATAACATTTTCCAAATGATCGCACTCAGGAATAAATTCACAAAAGTACTTTTATGCTGCGATGTTTCGCATTACAATTCTTGGCTTGAGGCATCTTGCTACCGGTGGAAACGACAGCACAGAATTAGGTATTTTCTTCGGAATGACAGCTAAGGGAGGTTCACCATTTACTTGATGGAATTCAATGATGTTTCATTCTTCCTCGTAGCTGTGAAAGCTGATCCCCAGACTGCAGGACAATCTGGTACACTGGCCTCATGCACCCTCTGCTTTCTAAGTAGCCTAAGCTGGTCTGGGGAGGATAGTGCAAGAGCCTGTCAGTCAGGGTCAGTAACAAGGGTATCGTGTGAGGGGATGCTCCAGTTTAAGCTCTTCTCCAGTTAGTGTGCTAGGTTTAGATATGTGGGAATCAATAGATTTGATGTGTGGAGCAACTTCGACAGGAAAGACTACTTTGGAAACCTGAGGGCACAACAGATTTATGCATGGGCAATTTGGCCCAGTAAGAATATGAATAAAAGGAAGTTTTCAGGCGGAAATAAACAAAACAAGTTCTCACCACAGCTTCATGAAATATTGTTATTTTATATGAAGAACACAGTAATCAAGGTGAATAATTAGTTCTCTAATGCTTAGATTCCCGAATGAAACCTAGCTCTGTACCTTCTGCTATGCATTAGCCATAAAGTTCCTGAACCTACTTCCCCAGTGTTTCACTATCAGTCACTTTAATGGAAAAGTTCAGATATTTTGTAAACCATTTAATCACGTCATTTGCAACTTCCTTCTAAACTTATAAATATACCTTATTCTGCCCTGATGTTTTTTTATTGCTTATTTCCTCATTTTTTCTGTCAGTGGATCTCCTGACTCCATTAATACTTGATACCTAATAAATACCTATGGAAAGGGTGATATTAATTGTTATAATCAGAACAACTTCTGTGATAAACTTGAGTCAGGACTAGAACAAAGAAATCATTTCTTGCCCAACCCAGCATTTGTTGAAAAAAAAACTTCCTCTTGTAAAGTGAGATGCTGTATTGTTACCTTTGGGGATAATTTTCATCCAGTAATATTCAGTCTATATGTATCTATTATATGAGTTAGATGTTCTGCTTCACCTATTTTTTCTTTAAGGTTCTGATATTTGGTATACTTTATTAATTTCTTTTGGGGGGAGGGGGGAGGAATTGTTTGCCTGCTACTTAATTCCTTTGCATAACACTCCAATATTTTTCTAGGCTGTATCTCTTTGATATCAATCTACCTACTACCAATTCGTGTATAACTTTTGTTCTGGGTTGCGTTGACAGCTACAATGTTACATGTGTCTTAGTGACATCCTAAGTAGAATCCTGAATTCAAAATATATTTTCTTGTCAACTTTACTTCAGTGTCTAGTTTAAATAGACTCCCCAGACAATGACACTTTCTTGCATCAGTAACCTAAGGTAGAACCTTAGACAGCAAGAAATGAAGAGCACCAAGCAACCTTCCTAAAGGCTTTGAATTTATAATTTTTTCTAATAATCTGGAATTAGAAGATTCATGAGAAGCTTGTCTTCCCTGATATTGTCTATTGTGTTAGTTCTGAGAGGATACTCAGATTTTACCTACAAGTGGAAAAGTAAAGACTTTATGTATACATATCTAAACATGTACACATACACAAAAATATATGTGTACACACATATACATATAAACATACACACATACATATACATAAACTATAACTAGATAAGCTGTCATATAAGGTGCAATAAGCAAGCTCTTCGAGAGGTGACTTTTTGAGATAATCTATTCTTTTTATTTTAATTTTATGTGTATACACTTCTATTTCAAGTTGTTTCTGCATGTTTCTCATGACCAGCAACTTCATTGTATAGCATTCAAAAATAATGTATTTTGCTATTAACATACTTACAATAATAATGATTATTTTGGGGGTAGTGTACAAGAAGACTAACTGCCATTGTGGAGGGCTTATTAGCGTTGCTTTCTTCACTGAAGTTTCATCATATTTTTTTCAAAAGTATATATTAATATATATTCAGAGATCACTCATAAATTTAAAATTTTCTAATCATTCTCTATAAAAAGGAAGCTCCAGATATATCAGAGTGTCATGACTAATAGTATAGATTGAAGAAATAGTTCTAAAAGTAGTTAGATTTCTCTATCTTAAAACCTATGAAAAACAACTATAACTCAGGTTAATGCAAATTGGCATTTTTAAGTTAACCAGTTAACTTTAGTTGGGAGTAATATCTGAGCATGACCACATAGTTAAAAGAAGAAGTTTACCACTGTTCCATGTAGTATATCAAACATAACTCATCAATGCATGACTTTTTAAAAATGATACCACATAAGGCAAAAGGCAATAGCTTCTCACAGTAGAGGAGAATCGAGACACAACATTTATTATTAACTCTTTTAAAAGCATATATGATTAAGAAAATTAATATTTCCAACATGTAGAGACACCTAAGGGACCAATGAAATTAACATCTTGGATCAGCCACTGGGTCATCTATCAGTACAGAAGAATACAAGCTAGTTCATGTGTTATCTACTTTTTTAAAACAGCTGCTGTGGTGAAACCTAAATATTAACATACATACATAATACCTATTTTTATTTAATAGCAACAACTCTGCAGAAAGACCTGCTGAACTCTGAAATGTATGCATCTTGCTCCATAAAAACCACCTTGAATTCACCTTTTGTTTGAGTCCAGGATACTTTTATTCTCTTCTGTACCAGATGCTACTTCAGAAAGTCTGGATAGCTACCACTTTAGCATTAATGTTATTGCTCAGCTGCTTTTCTCTCTCTTGCAACTAAACAGAGATCCTGTTGATTTTGTTCTCTTCCAATAAACTTTACCATATATGTAAAATGAAATATGAAAATAAGACAGTTCTGTGAAATTTCTTCTTGTGCTGGTGTGATTAAGGAGACCACAGAAAACATTATCTGAACAATAGTAGCTAACTAATTGTTTTAAAAGTGATTTTTCTTCTCTTAACCAAGGTAAAATTTAAGCTCCCTATTTTATGTTCTCTGTCAGTATTTGGGAGTTCAACTGATATTCGGCTTGTCACAACGGATCTAAAAGTTAGGCAAGAATGTTTTAGAGCTGAGGGGGCAACAGTTAACCCTGATGCTAGTGCTAGTTCTAACAGGACTACTTCTTAAGTTCCAGCGCCACGTTTCCAGTCTACCTTGAAGACAGTCACCTGAAATGAGTTTAAGAATAATGATTCCAGGCACCAAAAAAGAATTGGACATTACTCCTCCTGATTCAGGTTCACTGATGGTAGCTGTTAATGAGTAACCCAAATAAATTAGTTGAATAGACACACTGGAGCAGGTGGCCATGCAACATTAAGAATATCTCTGTATCAGTGTGGATATTTCTTAAGCCTGTGGTACTATGTTCTCATAGGTTTTTCTTATATATGTAAGAAATGTTCTAGCAATCAGACAAATAATGTCCTTAATCAAATAGTTCCCGGACTGCATTCTTGTAACCACAATGTTAGGTGAAATTCCTGTCCTTCTCTATAGCATCACACATAGTAGAATTGTGTTCTCAAAAGGCAGTAGAGAACCAAAGTCCAGATGAGAGACCTAAGTCTATATAGCCATTTAAGACATAAACAAAACTCTTCACTAAGCTATATTCTTGATCTCAGTTGAGGTCAAAGCCTCTGTATTATTTGGAAATAGATTGTTTTGTCCACTACAAAATTGAGAAAGGAAAGTAATTTCCTGTGACTAACCACATATTGGTTTATTATTATACCTCTCACAGAAGGTGAAAAATGTATTTGTCTCCAGCATCAACTAGAGGGATTTGAAGTGTCTTCTTGTTGCACTAACACATTAAATAAAACCCAGTTTTAAACATAATGGCAAGCTGATTTAGGAATAAAATCCTTCATAGAATTCACAAAATCCATGTGCCTTTTTAGAAAAATTATTTGGCACACATTTATCCATAGTGACCATGATCTTTATTGGATGGCTCAAATGGTGTTTACTACAGTAAAGGCACCCTCCCACAATATAATTTTCATTCTTATGTTCACTACAGTCTTTAAAATAGCGTAGTACAGATATGTTTGGGATTTGCAAATGAAAGAAAGATCTGAGACCATTGGAAAGCCTCACATTATGAGAAATTTTGTGCCAATGAGCTAATTACTAAAGTGTAACTTTTTAATGTATTAATATTATTTAATATTTTAACATCATATTCATGTAATAATTTTTAAATGTTAGTGAAATATATGATTTATTTTTAATTTACCAAAGCTAAAAGAAATTGCGACCAACCTTACTAAAGGGAGTGTTGGACATTCTTTTGAGCAGGATTAAGCTTGCAGGTTTTATGAGCTACCCACAAAATTAAAGATATTTTATTTGTATCAGAACCCTTGAGACTCCTTTCCATGGTGTATGTGTGGATCTGTGCAGGTGTCTGTACATACACCAGTTCTTTGATGATGGAAGTATAAAATGATGTTCCTGGACTGAAAAACCAGCACAAAGTATAATATTGTCAACATTTTCAGGAGAGTGATAGTAAAACTACATGTTTATTTTGATCCTGCAAGCAACCACATGCCATTTTATTTCAAGGTAATATGGGTTTCCTAATGTGAGTAAAGTGACATATCTACATAAGTGTTTCTATGGCTTTATGACCATAACTGCAGAAGCTGAACCAATTTCATATCTGACTTTAGCAGTTTTATTTACTGGCAGAATGTATTGAATACTTACATATTCATCTAAAATATAATAAACCCAGAATATTTGTTTCTGGATTTCCATTTGCAATAGCATTATTGATTGTGAATAATTCTTACTTTGAAGTAAAAGGAATCAAGACATTAACTTGAGAGCTTAAATGAAGTAAACAATTTTTTAATCTTTTCCGTTCTTGCAGCAAGTGATGCTGCACTGCAGAATTTTAACTATGACTTTACACCTGTCCTGGATCATGCTGGTGGAGTAGACTAACGTTACTGTATCTGTAAATACGTACACATATATTTTTAAGCTCTTCCTTTAGAATAGTTTTTCAGGATCATCCTCCATTTAATTCTGCAATGTTTTCTGTCCCTACTAAGTTTAGCAGCAGGAAACAAACTTATTGGCACAAAACAAGCTTGTTTCCTAAGTCTAACATATTGGAAAATAACAACCTATGCTTTTGTGTTTGATTGGCCTTAGGTTAATGTGTTGATTATAACACATTACCACATACACACATAACATACATAAAATATGTAAAAATATGTAACATGAAATGCTTTGTACATATCTCAGATCTCTAGGAAAGAACTCCTCAGAGGAGGAAAAAAGCCCAACATTTTTCATTCTTACTAGTTCTATGCTCTGTTTTAATATCGCAATTAGGAAATCCAAGACTCAAAGCAGGATACAAGACACTATTGTGATTCTGATGACTTTTCTTACAAGATAATTGCAAGCTAAGGATTAATGTTGTGCTTGGGGTTTTCTTTTGCTTTTTACCTGAAGGAAGAAAGCTTCAGTTCACAGAGTCTCTGCTCAGCAAAGTGCAGTTAAAGAAAAGTACATGCTTTAAAAAGCAGAACTCAGTATTTTGCTCCTTTATTTTTATGTTATTTTCTTTTAACTACAGGTATTATCCAGACCACAATTTCAATGAATGTTTTTAAGTATATAAGCAGATATATCATATGCTATCTTAAAACATTTATGAATTTATATTGGCCTACATGTTCTGTTGGTTGAGTATGCACTGTAGCTCAGGAAGGAATTACGAAACAAATATTCATTCTGACGTAAGAGTGGCAGTCATCAGATTCAGGATGTCTTACTGAAGTGTACCCCTCTGGGCTTTCCATTTCATGGGGAAAAATCCAAACAAATAAATTCAAGTCTAACTTTGATACATTTCACAGAATCAAGTAAGAGGGGACTAAAAGAGACTGAGAAAATTTCACGTACATTTAATGTCATTTTATAGTAAAACAAAACTATATTTGACACATTCGAAATGTAATATTTCAGCGTGTCAAAATAAAAATTGAGTCAGTTCTAGAAGAAATTCCTTTTTCTGACAGGTTTTATTGAACAGGTTTGTCTGTACCAACACAATCTATGTTTACATTACAGTATCAGTTGGGACTGTAGGACATGTTGACATACTTAGTTAACAATCCTACTGCAGATAACGTTATCCCTAGCGGCAGATTTACTCAGATGGATATTCAAACCCTGTTTACAAGTAGAATATATGTCCTGGAGTCACACCTACTTATTTCATCCTAGACAGAGCTGCTCATCAAGCAATATATGTGTGTCTTTGTTTTTCTTATAAATTATATAGATACCTAATTATCAAGAAAAATTAATTTATAAAATATGTAGCTAAATATAACCATATATTATATTTGTATAAATTATGTATTAATAGCCATTATGTTTCTGTCTGACAAGAATATATACAGTTAAAATAATAGCTACCTGCTCTCAAAGTAACTGTCATGATACAACACTGGTTGCATCACACTAGAGCTGGCTCTCTGCACTAGTGGAAAGACTTTTTATCATTATCCGCACATATTCATTTTACACACACTAGACTTTTTGAGGCTTCTATATGTCTGAATAAGGAAATATGTTTAGGATAGTCATAGACTGATGTTTTTAAGTAGTCTTCGTTGTATCTAACTTGACTTGTGACAGTCAGGTATAATAGCAATTGATTTTGGCACGGTTGAGATTGTAGAGTTTCATTAACAAATGACATAATGGTGCAAGGGGCATCTTTTTTCTGTCTATCTGCAGCTATGCCATTCCTACTGTCATTCTTGTACCATTAGTAATGGCATTCTTTACAGAAAACAAAATCTCACATAACTAAAACTTGGAAAAAGGATTGATGTGGCATTTACATCCTCTAGTTAACCAGGAAGACCTTCAGCTTTGCAGGAGAAATGTAAGAAAGCAGTTGAAATCACAATAGTACACAGGATGGAAGAAAGAGATGAATTTATGGACAATAATACAACTGACTTTCTGAGTAGATAACCAGAATTCAAAGGCATTAACAATTCGAAGTAATTTTAGAAGCATGAATCTTCAAAGCACCTGCAGTACATAACAGCTGACTGCATAGATGAAGAACTAGTATTCTTTAGTGATTTTTCTCTCTCATCAGCACTTCCTAGGCAGTCGGTCTAAAGACATTTACCTAGAGGCACAGTGAGGTCCAATGTAGAGGTATTCAACTTAGCATTCAATGCTAAATTAGCTGCCAAATAAAGGATAGTCTTATTAGCACATTCCTTTATCTCACCCCAGTGCCTCCCAACAGAGCAAATTAATTCCTCTGGGGCAGGCACGTGGCTAACATACCTTTACTGGTTTAATACCTGAAATAGCTCATTTGGGGTCAGTTAGCTCTATGCAACTGTTCATTGCACCACATTATAATATAAGGAGCAATAACTGAAAAAACTGCCAGGATTAGACATTGTAGAGGAAAATTTAAGAGTTACAAAATGTCCTGTCTATAGTAAGACCGTGATTAAGCTGGACAGTACTTCAGAATTTAAGATTGTCAAAAGTAGATGGAAAAATCTACAGAAATAGTGCTGGAATTGTGTACTCCTTTTGGGTGAAACCAGGTTCTTTTCAACACTTTTGATGAATCCTAGCTGAGACTCTAACACTTCAAGGTGCCACAGTGCAAGTTAGCCACAATCAAACAAATCTAATGAAAAAGACCAGTTTAAAAAAGTATATCTCCAAGGAGTGCAGTCAGGCAGCCCCTGAGACCCTGCTCTTTGAATTCCTCTGCTGAGTTGGCTGTGTTAGGAATTTTATGATCAATGACAGAAGTCCAACAGTGGTAGGGCACTTTTGACTCCAGAAAGAATATAAATGTTTGAAGAAATCAAGTTCTGTAGGAATTGTGCAATCAAAGAGTGAATTGTTTTCTGATCCAAATAAGCCCTTTTTGCAATTTAGTTTTGTCTTAGCTTGAAAAGTAATTTGTGTTGCTTGCCTTAATTCCTTGCAGTGAGGAAGGACAGGGGAATTGCAACACTTTTCTTTGGTTCTATTATTAAACAGTATGTGCGGAAAATCATCCTACAAGCTTCATAATATGGGTGTAGCTTATAATGACAGATGAGATACACAAGAACTAAGAGTCTTTATGTAAATAGATCTGGGATGAATTATGTAACAAATTGTCACTAGATGGAATTTTACAGCAATGTAGTCTTCATATTTGTGCACCTTTTTTTTTTTATATAATGGTGAGCAATTTGTAGTGGAAACCAAGGCAAAGAAAATATGTGGGTTGGATATTTAATAATTGCTTTTCTAGAAAGAAGCAAATAGATCATGATTTATAATGCTGTCCAAAATTATGTCAAGGTTTAGAGAAGACTGAATAATATGAAAAAAATCTAACCCTCAAAATAACAAAAATCCAAACCCTCAAACACATCACTTCTGATGAACCTATTTTAAAAATGTAACCAAATGTATTTAGTTAACAGTTTTCAGTCATCTTTTCTAGCTGTTTGTATACCATACAAAATGAAAACTCTGTTCTTCCACTCTTCATTTGGCTGGTCTATTTAGGCATTCTCAATCTATTTTTAGAAAATATGGTGGAAGAAAAGTGTTCTTCCATGTTCTTCTGAAGAGCTTGTCTGTGGCCAAAGGCTAAAGGTCAAAGGCTATGTATGTGGACAAGAAATAAGGGCAGCTATGTCAGAGTATAAAGTCCCTGAGGCAGCCAATTTTTTTCTGACTGACAGGACGCAGTCCAGTGACAGTGTTCTACATATAATTTCTACCTTAGTTACATATCTCCTGTTTGACCTCAATTCATCAGGAAGGGCAAGATGCATTTCATCTATTTTTTACCGTCTTCAAATACTTGGTAGCAATAATGATAAACAAGTCATGCCAAAGTAGTTTCATATAAAAAGTATTTAGTCTCAGTTCATTAATCAAACTGTCTCTGCGGCCCATGGAGAGGTGGGCACTTCCAGAGGGCAATTCCTGCCATCCTAAAATATGTGTCAAATTTGCTGAGATGAATCATATTTTGGAATATCTTATTTTCTCCCTTTGGCTGAAGAAGTGTTCATATGACTAGCTGATAATGCATATCTAATTTATAAAATGGCTAAAGACAAATGAGATAAATCATATTCTCAATCCATTTATCTGTATATAGGACCCTTCCGTAAAATAGGAACACGAGCTTTAGAGCTGTAAGAAGAGGAGCTTGGAGACTTCTGTCTGAGTAGGTATTACTGCCTAAGGCAGACACAAGTCTAAATATAACATTTAACACATACTGGCCTGAGCCTACTCAGAACTGGTAGAAAGTACTGTAATATAGATAATAGTATCAACTATTAGTCCTTATAAAGAACAGAAATTACAACTATTTATCTCTACACTTAATGGAGAATTACACTGTTTAGATGAGATTTCTTTGGCAAACATTAGGATACTAGAGTCTGATTGGGGATACGGGCAGTTTAAAATCTGACATCATTCAGGAACACCAATTTGCCAATAATACAGCTGCAGGTTTGTTGAGGAAAGTACTTGGGCAATTTAAATGAGAATTTCAAGACATGAGAGATGGTTAGAGCTCTAATTAAAGGGGTAGCCAAGTTCTAGAGCTTGAACTGAAGTAGCAAAAACAGTAGGACATAAATTCTTTTA
Organism: Balearica regulorum gibbericeps; assembly: GCF_011004875.1. Classification (NCBI taxonomy): domain Eukaryota; kingdom Metazoa; phylum Chordata; class Aves; order Gruiformes; family Gruidae; genus Balearica; species Balearica regulorum. Next base: position 32,160,575 of record NC_046188.1, read on the forward strand.
GTTACACATGACAATAACATGAAAATCTGACAACTCAAACAGCTGTCCAAATTACTGTACATATGCGCTACTCTGAGTTTTACAAAATCACACACATACATTCAGATTATGAGTCTGCAGAGGATTCTGTGAGCACAAGAAAATATCAGGCCAAAGAGAAAAATGTCAGGATAGGGAAAAATTAGCATCATACCCCTGGGGAAAAATATATATGCAAACTACTGAATAGCAGAGCAGAAACAGAGAGGTTTGATGACTGAATATAAGCTACACAATCTATAAAGAGATCAAGAGGACTACAGAAAGTCACTGGAGCTTTCAGGAACCATCAGCACCAAAAGAAAAGCTTGATTTGTTCTTCTTTCCTTCCTCTTTGTAAAACCTCTTACAGTGCGCTATTTAGTCCATTCAGAATCTCGCTGAATCTAACACTAGATTCTGTGCCAAACCAAGTAAGAACATTTCATCAAGGTCTGTTTTGTTTTTTGTATATTATTTCTAAAAAAATGGAGGGGAAAGATATAAACAACGTATTATGCGTTTGGTAACCATGCATTTAGTAACATATTACCTTTTAATCTAAAAATTCATTAACTAGCAGCCAATGTTTAGGCAAACTTTTATAACATTGCAGCAGCCAAACATTTACAAAAAAAAGGAGATTGGCTAAGCAAAAACAAGGATAATAAAAAACAAAAGGTTTTCTAAATTACTGTTGCCTGTGTCATTAAATTTCATATTGTGCATGGAATCTAAATACATCACTTTGTTCTGCATGACAAGCAGAAGTGAGCATTCATACATTACTCAGCCACTTAATTAAGAGCCTGGGATATTTGCAGTTAGCAGAAACTAATAAGGGAATCACATTTAAATTCAAATCACTCCTCAGGGTAGCTGTCTGCAACATAAGCAAAGCTTACTGGGTAGATGTTCCACTAAATGCTCAGCTAAAAGCTTAGTTTTACTGTATTTGTGAGTAAAGAATAATTCTGTTCTTGATTAAAGGTGAGAGTAAAATAAACAAATCTGTTTTGAATTTTCAAGTCATGTTTTGTCTCAGTTATTTTTAAATTCCAGTATGTCTATTACTTTGTATAATAAATTAAGAGTGTGATTTAAGGCTTTACTAGCACAAAATGGGAAGTTCTATAAAACAGACAGCTGGGCTTACCCTACACATGATATTTCAAGACATTTTGCAGGAATAAGACCTACTGCAGACAGCAAGCAGCCACCCTAGTAACCTTAAGGAAACATATTAAAATCCATGTATTGGAACATTGTGAGCTATATCACAATTGCAAAAACTTATTAAATAAATGAAATCTACAGTACTATCAGTTTTCTTCTTTGTTGCTCACTACTGAGCAGCTCATTTTGTATTTTTTTTGCAAACTGCAACTCTTATGGAATCTCAGATTATTTTCTATAATGGACCCAAAGTAAAGCAGTAAAGACAGTAGTAGTAAGTATACTTAAAATGTCATTAGCCAGAAATATTGTCATTGCTGATGTGCAGATGACCCTGCACCATCTTCAGACCAATGCCAGGGTCCTCACACCAGTTCTAGTCCTTTCTTTCATTTTTGTCTAGAAGACATCTGCTTGAAGGATCAATGGACCTGAAATCTTTAAAATTCCATGCAGTTTTCTCTAATTTGAATGGAAATATGCCTCTAAAATAGGCCAAAAATGTTCTTTGAAAATAAACCCTGTGTATGGCATTTCACAAATATACGTAGTGAGCGTTATATTAACCATAATCATGTTATTTAAAAATATTAAGACTGTTTCATAAAAACCTCTCTGAATTCTAAAATTTCAGGATAGGAAAATCAAACATTAATATCTGAAAACTCACAGGAGAAATGTGTTATTATTTTTCTGCTTTAAAAGTTGCAAAACAGGACAAAAAAAAAAAAAAAGCCAATAATTTATTCATTAAAAATAAAGCAATTTAAACTAGAAAAATACGTGACATCAAACAAAAACCCAACTCCCCAAACCTCAAAATCTTTCATACAAATTTTCAGCATGAGAAAAATTGTCACGTCATAAATGTAAGCAACAGTGGATATTTAATGTTTACCACAACATTAGGGTGTGTCTACGTCACAGCAGATGCCTTCCTGAACAGCATGCAAGTATGTTTGAGCTAGCTCTGAATGAGTTCGGTAAAAAACTTGAAATGTTTCAGCAACAGAAAAGTAGTTCTTCTAGCCTAGCAGTGAATCACTGCTGTAAGCCATTACTATTTCACTCCTTGCTGCCAATCCACAATGTACATGTTCCCTGTTGGCCACCTCATCCATACTTTGAGTATGTATAACTGACAGCATAAAATATCCTTTCTTCTGTGACCTTTCCGCACTTCCACAAAGTCTAAGGGTTTTTTTTTCTTTTCCTCTGAAGTTATTTTCCCAAGGCTCTTTCTACTGGTCTGGGAGTTCAGCAGTTCTGAGACTCTCAGTTTTTATATTTGAAGTATTACATTTAAAGTACTTACATTTTGAGGGATTTTTAAATGCTTTGGAACTTCAACACAGGTCATTTACAATTTTTAATACATTTATGAGGGAATCTGCAAAATATTTATTGTTTTGAAACTTTTGCTTTACTATACCATGTGTTGTCCTCATATTTATTTTTGTATATGGTATTTTTCTAAAATATAATTTCTTTATGGCTACAATGGCCAAAGAAGACTCCTGGCTCACAGTTTCCTGGAATACCCTGATGCCATACAAGAGGAATTGTATGACATTTTTAAGCATTAAATCTTTAATTCTCACATTCCTGAGGATGGCTGTGCTAGGGTATGCACCTATGCAGTGAAATGGAACAATGCAGGGAAGTTAGCATTAAGCGTTAACCAAATCTGCTCCAAAATTAGTAGTTTGATTGCATCAGTGTGATTATGTGCACTCAGCATTTATGAGTGGCCTGACATATTTCTGTAAATGCAACATCGCTCCAGCACTGAGCTGTTGCTTTCAGATGTGAGCTTTTATCACCACATTAGAGCTCCCTTGTGTGCTCCTCTATACAGTATTGGTTGGAACCAAAGATTTCTGTATCCTATTAAAATGCACAGTGCAAGCAAGCCTTCAGAGGATAGGGATGTATTCTTACTCTTCCTTTGCTCATAAAGAAACAGAGGAACAGAGAAATAAAAGTATAAATGCCTTAGGAATCGTTCTTTTTGAGCCTTATACTTCTACCACCTGCAAAAATTGTGTTTGTCCAATAGTGTTTGATGACAGTGGAATCAGCAACAGAACTGTGATCAAGTGCGAATTTGACTCGGGGTAAAGCTTAGAAGAGCTACTTCAAATGTCAACATTTCTTAAACAGCTATATCATAACTGGAAGAGATTAACAAGTTCCTTAACTGATAAAAACCTGTTCTAGTAAAGTGTCTTGTGAGTCAATTAGGACACATACTGTAATCTGCTAACCTTAGCAAAACCGTCTAAGTAGACTAGGAGTTTAGCTCTGTGAATTCTCTACATCAGGTTTATTTTTCACCATTTAGTTTTTCTGTGACAATACACCAAACACATCATAATACATCTTGAAAAGTCTTGAAGCAGATTTTCACACACAAATACAGACAAAACCACAAAATATTCCCAACTGTTTGAACTTCTTTGCTTGCTTTCTTTGGCTCACCTTCTACTTGAAAAGTGGTTAAGAAAGTGCATCACCTTGTAGCCCAATAAAACAAATAACCCTTGAGATATGAATAGGCATTGGCCTGATATTTTGCTTTCTTAATGCTAAACATTTTCAACTCTTTATGACATTTGTCTTTTCTTTTTTTCTAGTGCAATACAAAAAAAGAGAAGAGCAAGAGGAGTGCTTGAGCAGTCTGAGATAGGAAACCTATCACTTGGCAAAGGAAAGAGAAGTAAGAAAAGAAGCAGAGGAAATCTTCCTTCTCATTTTCAGGTTTAAAGGAACAATATCAGGAGCAATACAGGATGTACAACTGAGAGGAGAAGAAGTGCTTTTCTACTTTTTAGTTGATTGATTTTATTTGGGAGATCATAAAAACACTTGATGTGGAAGGAGAAGTGTGAAGATTTCAGAAATAATTGGGACAAGGCAGGTAATGCTTGCCTCTGGCTGTGAAGTTCAGCCTTGCTTGTGATCCTTTCACAGGCAAACTTGCATGCACATGGACATAGTATTTTCACTGGTGTATAAAAATAGCCATTCTTTATATGAAGACACTTTCTCTCTTTTGTAGCAGGATATTGCTATGGAAAGAAGACTGCTTGGAAAGAATGCTACTTTATATAAAAAGTAGTCACAGAACACAAAATGGGGTATGCAACCTGAGCAATTAGTAACGGAACACTCAACCAGTGCTCAGATCCTACAGAATAATTCATCTAGCTTACAGCTTGCTCCTGAATGACTCCTTTGGGGCAGAAAGATTAGGGAGAGGGAGTCCCCACAGATCTTCCCCAATATGTTGTTTGCTGTAATTCAGCTTATTTTCATCTGCCATCCTCCCTGGGGAGTAGAAATGGGCTTACCTGGGCTTACCTGGGAAACACCAGGGCAGGACACCTGAGAGATGTACACGAGCTCTGTAGCAAGGGAGGGACCACGGCATTCCTTCTCCCCTAACACTAGCGTGAGCTTTATGACCTGCCCAGCCACACAGGCTGAGCACAACTGGCTACAAGCACAGTTCATAAGTATCCCTAGGTTAAAAAATGCCTAAACTTTAGACAGATACTACTAAATAACAAGCATATTTACACAGATCAAGACCAATGAACATATAATCAAATAACTTAGTTTATTTGATTCAGGTTTGGCTCTATACAACAATTTAACTGACAAACAAAAAAAGATCATTTTCACTAGGGTTAAGTCTGGCATTGCTTTTTGTGAGATTGTATGTATTTCTGCTATTTTTTTCTGTGTAGTAAAGTTAATGGAAATATATTTCTCCAGAAAGAGATATTTTAGAGAATGCCAGCAGGCAGGTTGAGGAAATCTATCATTATTTTTAACTTGTGCAAAATTACGAGAGCATAGTAAATTAAATTCTCCATATGTCTATGGCTTGCGCAGCAGAAACACAGTCCAAGGTCTTCTTGTCCAAGCACATGACTATTTCAAAAGGATAATTCAGGCTTCAGAGTAATTTGCATACTTTTGGCTACATCTAAACTACCTGTAGAAGAATATCTCTGTCAGAAATAATAGATCATAGTTTCAAAAGAGTAGTCATTGCTCAGTAAGGGAAAATAAAAGTAAGAACATGTGAAAGTTGCACCATATTCTTAATCGCCATCTTGGTTCCTGTGGTAAGGAAGGCCTTTATGGACCAGGTATTTAAAAACTGTGATGAGATATATCCATTAAAAGTTCTCTTTATCTGTAGTTTTTCAAAAGAAGTCTCTATGTATTCCTCGGGTAAAAAATTATTCCTTCACAGTTAAAATGGTCAACCAGCAAAACATTGACATTTAACAGTTTCAAGAAATTAAAGTTGTGGACTGCATTTGCACTTTGTTGGCATATAGCTAAATCCAAGGCTCGATTTATGGTGACCTCATTACTGCTCTAATTTTAGAGCTGGAGGTCAGCAGTGCTCTGAGCTTTCATCCCTTTTCTTACCAGTTACTCTTGCGGAATCCTTGAGTACCTGGGTAAACAGGCCTGAAAGTTAATTTTCCATGCCACTTACAGAGAGAGAGATCAACACCTGACTGAGGACTATACTTTTTATTTCAGTAGAACTTTATTTCTCATTCAGAAACATTTAAACCATCATGCCTTCTTGCTCTTATAATACTACCCAGAATACTCTCCTGACACTCTCTCACAATTGAAAGCATATTTAAGTATTTCTAATAGTGTTTTTTATTCTACCCATAGGAAAAAAAAAAAAAATATCTTTCTGGGAAAGTGTATTTTACTTGATCAGTCTCTTTTAATAAGATTTGCAATGTTTTATTTCTAATTAGTTAATCTTCTGCAGTTACATGTAATCTCCATACTGTATTGTGTCAAAAAGAGATAAAATGAATTCCAAAATAAGATTAATTAAAATATCTGAAAACCTGTGTTACATATTAATGTGTAAAAAGGCATAATTCCTAACAACTAGTGTTTTGACCTGAAAAAATATAATAAATGCATTACTATTAAATTACTGGCATACTTAGCTGTTCTATTATACTTTTTTGTCCACAGATTTCAAAGGACATGAATAGCTCTTTCTTTATTTGCAGGTGGAAGGATTGAACCATAGAAACCGATGGGTGTCTAGCAGGTTAACCTGGAGATTCAGTGCTACCTATTCTTCTGAGATTGCCCACACTGTCCTACAGTGACTTATGGTAGTAGGATGATTCTGTTTATCGTATTGAATGCCCCCTGCAAGGTGGTGAGCATAAATCACTTACAGGTAAAGGACGTAATTACGGCCATGAATTCCACCAAGACAACTCTCATGCATAAATTTAAGCCCAAACCGAAATGTGTGTAGACGCAGATCGTGATGAGCTGCATTTTATTTTATTCAGAGGACCAGCAAAATATCAATATACTTCTAAGATGCCATGTAAGTTCTTGGAACAGATTTTAATGGTGTATTGACTCTCTGTCTCGGATGAAATTCAGTCTGTACAGTTCTCAGCCCTAGATAAATGCCCTTACCGTTAAGAAATGTTACCATTAAAAACTATCAGTTTATTATGCGGTTCCTTCACTGTTATTTCAAATTTTAATGTTTCATTATTTTCTGACTAATAATAAAACTGTACTCTGGAAACTAGTAGACATTTTAAATCAGCTTCATTATCATCAAATCAAAAGTCATAAGCGCACAGATGTATTGTATCTGTATTTATACCTGCTCTAAAGTTTCATTTAACGGAATTCATTAATGAAAATCATATTTTTAGGTACCACTATGTATTTCTGCTGCATCACTTTGATTTTTCTAAACCATTTTGCATTCACAAGTTCTAATAACAGGCACTATCTGAAAACTTGTGTTAAAGATGTATTAAAGAATTGTAGTCAAGCTCAGTGCTATGGTATCTCTAGGAATAATTTCCATTGATTTAAGTCTTCTTAGATGGGAAAGTTTCCTTAGGAAGAGTTTTCTTCTTTTCTAAATAATTAGTAGTGGTCATAAAAACAAGTGATTTTCCAAAGTCCAGAAAAGCATGAGGAATATTGTCCTCCTAAAGCTGAATTACCAGCTCTCACAGAACTTAAAAGGATTTTTTCATCATGCACATTCAAGGACATTCGGTCCTTGCTGAGGATAAGCATGCAATGTAGGTTCTGCCAGCGTAATATACAACTGACCTGCAATAGCCCAGATATTTCAAATGTGTGCCTGTCTCAGACAAAGCCTTTAAATTGTGGCAAATTATATGGTGGTTTTGCATAGGGAATAAAACATCCACAAAGAATTAGTCTTTTTAGAGGCTTTTTAGCAAGGCCTGTTGCGATAAGACAAGGCATAACGGTTATAAACTAGAAGACAGTAGATTTAGATTAGATATAGGGAAGAAGTTCTTCACTGTGAGGGTGGTGAGGCACTGGAACAGGTTGCCCAGAGAAGCTGTGGATGCCCCATCCCTGGAAGTGTTCAAGGCCAGGCTGGATGGGGCTTTGGGCAACATGGTCTAGTGAAAGAGAATAAAATAGAATAGTTCAGTTGGAAGGGACATATGATGACCTACTCCAATTGCTTGACCACTTCAGGGCTGACCAAAAGTTAAATCATATTAAGGACATTGTCCAAATGAGTCTTAAACACTGACATATATCCCTGCCCATGGCAGGGAGGGGTTGGACTAGACCTTTAACAGTCCCTTCTAACACAAACCATTCAATATTCAATAACTTTACCAATTTATAAGTTAGAGTTAAAGAAATTAGCAAGAAACTCTTTAGTGGTGGGTCGATCTGGGATTTTGTTTTAAAAAAAATCTCTCAAGACAACTTTTCTTTTAAAATTATAGTTGGGGGCAATTTTAGTTCATGGAAATGAGTAGGGGCTTTTCACAATAAAATTATAAAATAAAATACTACTCATGTTGCCAGTAAGTGAAAGTTAACCACAGTTCACCACCATCTGAGTTGTGTTATGGTAAGAATTATCAACATATCAAGCACACATCACAATAACAGAATAGCAAATGTCTACATTTCCAGTATATCCAAAACACATGTGATGTAAAAATCAGCTGAGCATCTGTATAGCTTAAATGGGGAAAAGGATAGATTCTCTCTTCTTTAGAGCAGATGCTCAAATTCTAAGACAATGCAGAATGAAAGTCTTCACTATTTCAATGCTGTCCCATTTGTGAGAAAACAAGAAACTGGTCTTATTCCAGGCCAGCTACAACACACTGACACAAATGACACTAACAGTGTCTCTACTAAGAAAAGAGTCTCAAGATTAAAAGTATGCAGAACCTATTTTATATTCATGATTTTATATTCATGATGGGTTTGAGACACACCAGTAATTACATGGAGAGAAGTTTGGACTCCTGTTATCTGTTTTAAATCTATACCGTCAATAAATGAAAGGACTTCAACCTCCAGAGCTTTCTGGCCAAAATTTTGCACCACAAAGTTAATTCACTTACAGAATGTTTACCAAAACCCTTGGCTTCCTCTATATAGTTTCAGTCCCTGATTTATCATAGATGAACTGGTTACAGAAGATTTTTCATGCAGTTATAATGTCTATTATAACACAGATAAGCAAGTAAATTTTAAAACAAGTCAGAACTGTCTGATAAATTAGTCTACTTCTATTAGGAAGTAGTTTGCACATAACTTACAAATTTTTTTCATCCATTATAAAGGCTATAACAGACATTACCAAGATTTCTAAATATATGGTTATTTTCTTGCAGTAGCATCTTTATAGAAACAATGCTTTTTACACTGGTTAATCAACTATGTATCATAAAGATAGGTCCATATAGTGAATGCCATATATACATATTTACATTCAACTCCTTTTTAAGCACTTTTACAATCTCTGCTGTGGACATAAGTACTTTTTTTTTTTAAATGGAGGACATTAACATTGTCTTTATTGCATTAGAGTGCTTCTGAAAACACTTCTGGAGTGTGTTCGTGACTGCAGGGTAGGTATGTCTTCTGTTACTTCTTTAAAAGAAAGTGATACACCAATTTGCAGGTGATTCAAAACTCTACAGCAGAAGGCTACAGTACTGCACACAGACATCCTTGGTTAATGCTAGTCTGTGTCATCACCATAATTTGACGTACTGTGAAGCATAACACATCTGAACAGAGCCCTACTGTTCTTACGCCACAGGCACTTTTTGTGTTTCAGATGACTGATATACTCTTCGCTGTTGCAACAGCTGAAGCAAATCTTTCTATCCAGCCTCCTATTTCATTTTGCATATACTAAATGCATGCAGGCATTTTATAGTAGAGATTTTTGAGTTTTAACATAACTAACCCGTAATTAGCTTGCTTGCATGAGAAGCATGAGAATGAACAGCACACTGTTCATTCCACCAGCTAGTTCAGGCAAACAGCCCCCTTAGGTTTTCAGCCACTTGCTCTATAAGCTTCTTTTGCCTAGCAAACCTGAATTAATCCTCTATATTTGTCATTAAACATGAGACTGGGGAAAAAAAAAAGGAATATTTCAGCCTTGAGGAGAAAAGGAAAGTGGAACACTGCATCCAAAAGAGTGGCTGAAATGAAACACAAGTCAGATCACTACAGCCCTTTGAAGATAAAAGCTTGCTATGGCCCCAAAAGATGAAGATGTTAGAAAATAACACTTGATTTTTAAATACTCCAGAAAGAAACACATCCAGACCCCATGCTAATGGTTTTCTCTGTATCACAGTGTGGTCTTATAGGATAGATTAACCCTGCTGTTTCTACTGCTGAGCAGAGAAAGTAACAACCTGTCTTTGTCTTGAAACAGCACATGAGCCACTTCTCCCCTGTCATACACTTGCCCCACGGACAAAGGCAAAGAGAGCTGGCAAAGCTGCTGCCTTAAACGCATTCCCTTGGGATGCTGCATTGTCAATATCTGTTCTGTACTCCAGAATGTCCCAGGAGTACAGTAGTTCTTTTAAACCCATATCATTTTGGGGTACAAACTTTTCTAAATTGCTCTGTTATGGGGTTTCTTAGAAAGCCTTCACCACTGTGCTACCTGAATTCTCTTCAGTGGAGCCCAGCTTAAACATTAAATTGCATCGTGAAAGTCATGAGTTTAGTCCATTGTGAGACTTGACTTGCTCTGAAAGCAAGGCACTTCTTCCCATGCCAATTTTCTCATGAGAGGATGAATCACTACAGGATTTTTTATCACTGGCAGCACTGTCAGATAACTCAAATTCCTAATTTTGATGTCTCAGTGAAGTGCTTACAGCTGATATTAAGCTAGGCATTCATCATAGCTTCAAATATAGTCATATAGTTTGTTCTTTCTCCTTTTTCTGTGATGGGGAGAAGAACTGTATGTGTATTACTGTTCCATGGAAGTAGCTTGTTTTCATTTTCAGCTGTAAATTGTTTACATTACTGGGAACAAAATTAGAGGAGTGCCACTGGTATATGAAGCAGAGAATGCCACAAGTTTTAGTTTCTATGAGAATTTATTTCCTGTGAGAACTTGGACCAACAAGAAAAACACTGTATTGTCTGAACAAGCAAGTCTTACCCTTCTGAATCAGCATGACAACTCTAGACTGTCTTTAAAAGATTCAGCCTTGTCTCATACCCCTTGAAACTGAATCTGCCTTGATGCTCATAAAGCTGAAGAGAATGTACATTTTGGTGTTTTAAGAGTTGCTTTTGCAGCTAGAGAGTTACCTGGCAGCAATCTTTGCCAGTTAGTTACATTATCAAACTGCTTAGAGATTTTAGTCTAGACAAGACGCACAATCTGATTAAAAAAATCTAACATGAAATACTAAAGGTATTTGCCTTATTTAAAAACAAATGAAAAATCATAACTCTTGTTTTGCTCACCAATGCACTACTACAGAAACTTTTGATAAAATGTTCATTCACTTGCTGAAACCAAAGTGGGTACCCTCACTTTGTCCTTTATCTACAGAAACTAATGACAATCATGGAGATGATTGATTTATAATAATGCTTCCCACCTGTGAGTTGGGTTTCATACATGCAGTACAAGCAAATCACAGGACACAAAATAATAAACTCTTCTGAACATGTACTTGTGCTAGAGGGAGTGGTGAACAGGCAGTGGCAGCAGCAATCCCCAAGAACAAGTGGTAAAGCTGAACAACAGCATTGACAACTTTCTTAGTGAGACTTTCCTATTAAAAGGTTGGAATCACTGTCTGATTTACAGCTTTACAGTAACTCTTTTTGAAAGTCTGCAAAGAGCTGAGAATGGGATCTTCTGCATTTTAGTGGTCAGGAACTGCTTTAATAAAGCATCATTTAGACCTTCAAAGTAGTCTAGGATTTTGCAGGAGTAAACTTACTTTACAAAGCTGTACTTTCTGGGCTGTGTCCTGTGGAATCACAGTGCAGAATCAGACTTTGAATCATGACCTCAGCCTGCAATTGATGTAGAAGTATTTGATTAGTATTTGGGCATCAGCCAGTGATGTTCATTTGATACAAAAGCCTTAAGTCAAAAAGAAAGGATTTTCGCACTCTGCAGTGAGGAAGGGATGCTTTCATAGATAGCATGTATTATTTCTTCAGAGCTTCAGGTACTTATAACATTTTCACAAACAGGAAAAGTAATTCCCTATTCTACCTTAGAAACAAGAAGAAAATACTATGAATAGATGATTATGGAGACTTAAGAGTAAGGAGGAGAAATCATGAAATCAACTATTGTGCAATAACAATCTATTAATAACATATTCTCAGCAGTGTGGAGGGTTTTTTATTTTTCCATTAGGTTCTAAATGAATGTATTATATTATCTGCTTAATAAAGTAAAAGAGTAGAAAAATTACAGCAGAGAGGAGAAATAGGAATTAACTGGAAGTGATTTTTGAAAGGATTCTAAAAAAGTAACCAAATCACAGAATCATTTAGGTCAGAAGGGACCTCTTAGAACACCTAGTCCAAACCCCCTGCTGAAGTAGGGTGAGCTAGAGCAGGTTGCCCAGGATATTTTAAGTGCTCTAGAAAGAAACAGATGGAGATCCTGTGCTAGTGGTTTCCTCCATATCACTTTGTTGCTCTACAGGGTAGGTGATTCCTGCCCTTTCTGCTGTCCCACACAGAGTAACAACCTGCCTATTTTTCCTGAGATAGCACACAAGCTGCTTCTCCCCATCATGCACTTGCACGGTGGGGAAAGGTGGAGAGCTGGCAAAGCTGCTGCCTTAAACACTGTGCCTTGGGATACTCCGGTATCTGTATCTCTGCACTCCAGAACAGCCAAGCTGCATGGCCAATGCCCAAGCTGCATGACATAAAAAGGAGATCAACGTGAGGGAAGAAGTCAAATTGCTAACAGCAGAGAAATGATTCATTCTATGTTGACAGAAGACAGAACACAACCAGGAAAACTGTAACGAACATAGGTAGGTTCCTCATTTTGAAAGTGAAACAGAGTTGAAATGAATGAGAAAAAAGCTCAGTAAAACACAAGCATGTAGGGAGGGGGACAGGAAACAATCAGTCAGAAAGGTCATGGTGGCAGAGACACAGTGGATGAATTTGTTGTGTGCAATACAAATGCTGAAGAGGCTAAGGGAAAAAAACAAAACAAACAAACGGGAATGACAGAAATGAATAGACTTCTGCAATGACTGAGATATGAATAGACTTCTATCAGTAGGACTTTTTTCGATGAAAGCAGTGAATACTGGGAAGGTCATAAAGGATGAGGTAGGTAGCTTTAGTGAATTAATATAGCCTTGGAAAGAGAGAACTGAAATAAAAGTGAAGTTGAAAGCCTGCCCACCTTCACTAAAAATGGAAGTATTAGTGGTCAGGGAGTGAAATGAAAGACAAAGAAAATATTTCATTAAGTTGGTTTTTAAATTTGTTTTCTTTTGGGTAAGTTTTGTTTGAGGGAACATATGAATCAGTCATTGATATCCAAACCCTTCAAAAGATAAGCAGACGGGGTGTGTGGTAAAGACATAGGACTAGTTTTGGAAAATTTGATCATCAGAATGGGTGAAATTATTTAGATAAGGGAACTCATATGGAGAATAAGAGGTGAATACACCAAATGAAAGGAAACTGTTCTGGAACATTAACCAAAGTCAGTATGTATCTCTCCGTGGTTTGAGATCTTCTGTCATCTCTACGTCTTCAGCATAAAACAAAACAGTAACACGTCATCTGCTTTGGTGTAGTAATTTCTAGTAGATACAACCAATTTTTTAGCAGTTCTGTCACATCATTGATAAGCCTGAAAAAGGAAGGAATAGCTTAGAAAAAGAAGTGGGTATGAGTAGATATTAATGGCTTCAGGAAGAAGGGATTTTAGAAGTGAAGACAGATCACAGAGATTCATGAGATATCTTAGAGAGAAAAAGCTTTAAAAGAAGGAGCAAAGAATAGGGTTTTTTTTCAGTAAAAGCTTCAAACAAGTCTAACTTTTGGGAACTTCATAGATCTTGCACAAAAACAACCCCAAAACCCTGAGAACATATTGCCTAAAAGACAGAAACCAAAGATACAAAATGAATGAACAATTCAGTCAGTTCACAAGTTAAAAGTAGCAACTACCAGTATTCTGTACAAGGACTGTACAATTGCTAACTGCTGTAAAATATTTGCTAACAATCTGGAACAAAATCTGCAGATGATTCATAATGATTTAAGTTAGTCTGACCAATATGACGGTGATGATTTGAAGTAAACCTACTAGAGTGAAGGAAGAGTTTATGAAAATCAAATGTCCCTGTTCATGATTACAAGGTAGCGTACCTTACAAAGTTATTTTGAACTACCAACAGTAATGTAACTGTAGAACTCAGGGGAGGAGGAGCTGGAAAGAGATAACTGCATGATTTTAGAGATCAACTGAGAAAAGATATATTTATATATACATAAAAATCACAGTTGAAAATAATACTAGAGATACCCCAGTGATTTTATGCAAGCCAATAGTACAGCTTCACCTTGAACGCTGATGATTTCTGGTCACTCTGCCCATAAATTATATAAAAATGTTCAGAGAAAACTGACAAAAAGGATAAGCACAAAGAGGGTCCATGGAAAGTGCATTGAAAAGATGAGTAGCAGGTAGCATGACAAAGGCACAGAAAAACCATGCTTCTATTCATATGCTCTCAGAGAATAACAAGATTTCTGCTAAAATGAAATTGTTTTTATGCAGAAGTTTCCATAAGATGAGATATTTTTCTACTCTTAAACCAAAGGGTTAGAAAGGCTTCTTATTATGCAGGTTATGACATTATTTTCTGGAATGTATTTTTTTTTTTTTTACAACTTTTTCTGAAGAAGCTGACACAGGCCACCATCACAGATAAGTTCCAGAGTACTGGAAGCCAGAAAGATAGTACAGGAAAAAAAAAAACAAACCATATGATCTTAATTCTATTTTCACTTTTGCTGAAGTTTATTAGAGCATAATTTAATAAGTCTACTTGATACATTTTTGCTGGCACATTAAGATTTCATAGATTTCTAGTCCATGTCACTTTGATAAACTTCCTTCAAATTACTCTTCTTTTTCAGATACTGTTCCTATTTTTCTGCCTTTTGATATCCGTATTATCTTGGATCCTTCTGTGAATTCTGTTCAGAATAATTGAAACTTCTAATACAGCTTGATAAATGGGGTTACTTTCTAATAGAAATCACTGTATACTTTTGCTCCTTTATGTATTCTAATTTGTGCATACTAAATATTCACGAATAAAAATATTATTTCAATAAAAGACAGAGAGAGGGAGAATAGGAGAAAAAGAGAAAGGAAAGAGAAAGGAAGAAAGGAAAGGAAAGGGAAGGAGAATTATTCTAGAGTAAATCTGAATTTTTATTATAATCTGGTAGGCTTTTAGGATTCTGCTTATTTTCTATACTAAATCCTATCAAACTGCAACTTTAATTATTTTTAAACAGTAATTCTCTAAACTACTCTTTGTCCCTTTTGATATGGCAGTTTTTGTTGTATTAGAAAATATTCCTTATTTCTTTACTTTCTCTTCCAATGATTCTACGCTAAGACCCATCTGGCAGAAATAAAGTATCTATATTTATTTCTTTTTCCATTTATTTGGTTGATCACAGTTGTCCTCAAATACAAAGGAAAATTTCCTTACTAGAACATACCAAAGCAGTCTTCGTAGATGGGAACTTTCAAAGCTGTATGTTGTTATGTTCCCACAGTTTTCCTTTTCTTTGTACAAATTTATAGAATGCCAGCTGCCAACCAGTACTAACCTTCTTAATTAAGTTTATACTTTTCTTCTTGCTGCATTCTTTGTATTATTTTACTTTATAAATTCAATATTTTAATTTACAAAATCTATGACAAATTCTTCCCGTTCCCTTCATAAAGTTTTTTGTTGTTTTAAGAAAGGTCAGGGTATTTCAAAGATGGCAGCATACACAGGATTTTTGTCATGACTAAGGGCACAGTGGAGATAAGCTGAATAAAAGTAAAAATCCAGTAGTCAAGAAAATTGGAGTATTTCATAGTTCTCATTCACGCTTTTCTGCACAATCCCAGCCAGCATGGGATTGCAGTAATCAGAACATACAGAGTTATACTCTGAAGGAAATACTATTTGTAATTATTTTTCTAGTTCTTAAAATCTATATAAAAGCAATTAAAATATATTGCCTCAGTATTGGACAAAGCTGATTAATATACATAGACAGGGATACTTTACTTTTCAGAAATGATTTTCAGACAAGATATACAGTGTTAGGGTCTCCAATAATGCTTGAGTTTTAGTATTGAGTCCAGTCTAGCATACTGTCTCTACCAGTGGCTGGTGGGCATGTTCTCCTCCAGAATGCCTTTATTGTTATAACAGAATTAGAAATTTCTTTCTGCTGCTAGTTAGTTTATTCAGTATGCCCCTTGCCCAAACTGTAATCCTTGAAACAGAGATATCAAATTAGTATTGATCATCACAGCAGCTCATCACTGAGTTAGTGGAGATTTTCCCACAGACTTCAAGAACACTTGGATCAAACCTTTAAGCAACTATCTTAATTATTACCAGAAGCATCTTTCACCATTACTTATCAAACTTTGCTACACTGGTCTCCATTTTAACCTCTTTAAAAAACCAAAAGAAATCAAAAAACCCACTCACCTGCTTTCCTCTGTTTCTTTGAAGCAGAGAGTCATCAAGAAGATTGCAAACTGTTACTGCTTTTTACTGAATAAACTTCCACAGTAATTAAATACAAATGTAAAAAAAGGAAAGCAGAGAAGGAATGTTTGTATGACTAATTCTTTCCTGAAATAGCATACTTCACACATCATTACAGCCTTCTGTCTTTTACCGAGAAATAAGCACCAAATATTTTTCATTCTTCACCTTTCTAGTCACCATGAAGATATAAACATAGCATCATTGATTCTTATGGTAGTTATCTGTAGTGTTTGTCTCTCACTGCTGTGCTCCTTTCTTTCCTCTCTTCTTTCTGTAAGAGCTGTAATTCCTCTTAATGAGATTGAGGGAATACAATAAGTCATTTCAAGGGGTGAAAATTTGTCAAGGAGCTTATTGAGAAAGTAGGTGCTAAAAAAGGTAATGTGTTAATAAAAATATTCTCACATTTTCTATATTATGCAACTTATTAACTGTAATAAAATTACCTGTGACAGGTTTTCATATTTCTTTTTGGTAGTTTACTTACCATACCTTACAACTTTTAGTAGAGAAAACAATAATTACATAGGTAAAAATACATGGCATTGGATCTTTTTTTTTTTTAGACTTAATAAATCCACAGGTAGAGGCAAAGTCCAATGACGTCAGTGCGTTGATTTCTGAAGAGCCTCACAAAAAGCATTTGGTACAAAAATGTTAGAAAAAGGAATTAGATAGCTGTGGGATTTTTGTTACTGTTAGTTTGTTTGGAGTTTTTTTCCTAAACAAAGCTCAGTGCCAAAAATCAAGCTTAGAAAATAATTGAAAATATTCTGATAAATATTGATAAATCTCAAATAAAAGGATGGGTAATTCCTATTAATTTCCAGCTACGTCTGTCTTTGAGAATATATCCTTATTAGTAAAATAATATCTTTTTTCAATTCATCTCTTGTCAAAGAAGATTTTTAAATTCCCTGATCTATTCTTTTTTTTCCTCACTAAAATAATTCTTCAATATGAACGATATATCAGTTCATCAGTATAAATGATTAGTCACCAAAGCTGAATCAAAAATTTTAAAATCCGGTGGGTTTGGCTAGCTTTGTATGAATTGCTATATTAATTCCATTTTCAGATCAAATAAATTGGATCTGTTACACTGGCCTTCACAATTTACTCCAGTCTTATAAAATGGTACTTTTGCTGAAATCAGTAAGTCTATTTATATAGATGTATATAGCACTGTGAGTGATTAACAGAAACTGGTTCTTTTAATCTCCTTAAATATAATATCTGTGTTGTAGACTTTTTTCATCAACTATCTTTATTATTCACACTTGATTTCAGAAGTAGAAAATTGGAAGAAAATAAAAATTATTGAAATAAAAAGGATGCAAAATACTGGCTATTAGACTATGCTTTAAATTAAAATATTCAGATGTTTTCCTTTGTTTTTATTTTTACAATTACAGCACTTCTGGTTTTACTCATTTTGTCATCAGGGCACACATCC
Organism: Balearica regulorum gibbericeps; assembly: GCF_011004875.1. Taxonomy (NCBI): domain Eukaryota; kingdom Metazoa; phylum Chordata; class Aves; order Gruiformes; family Gruidae; genus Balearica; species Balearica regulorum. Next base: position 32,178,401 of record NC_046188.1, read on the forward strand.
ACTCAGGGCTTACACATGCCTAAAGAATATTGGACTGGGTAAGAAAGGATTTAGAATTTTATTTACTCAAGGATTTTCTAGCCTCTACCCTTGTAAACTTCACTCACTCTGTAAAAATCAAACTGCTTTAAACCTACCTCTGGAAATAAAGAAATGGCAATCTCTTTGCTGATATCTGAAGCACAAAAGAATTCAGCTAGTTGTACTGTATAAATAGAAAATGGAAATATTTCCAGCATTTAGAATCATTTCAACCCAATGTCCCTGTTTTCCTTTTTTTTCTCCTTGCATTCTGGAATAACCAGACTCACTAGATAGATATCAGTGCTCTTCAAAACAAACTTGCAACATCCTTATATGAGCTTTGATTTGTGATGTTGACTTATACCAGATGAGCTGGTCCCTCATAGTTCTTATATTTTGTCTCGCCACTATGGTCAATAAAGCTATTATGTAAAAAGGGCAAAATGTCACTCTTATTTGTTATATGTGCTCCTAGCATTTCTCCCTGTGTGTCATATTTGTCTACTTTACTGTCAAAACATGTTTTTACTGTTAGCAGTAAAAACTGAGGGAATGCAAGTCAAATTCCATTGTCCCACATATTAGCAGCAAAACTGTCAAATTTTAGGAGCAGTGATTGCATGAGTCACTGAAGATTTGGATTTTTAGAAAAGTGTTTAATAAAAGGTTAATCAAGATTGTTTTAAAGTAATGTAGAGAGATTAATTGTAAGATCCCCCTTTACAACTGTAAACATGAACTTTTGTCCAAGTGGCCTGATGCAAATCCCCTTGAAGTTATTTGAAAAGATTTTCCATTCCGAGTTCTAAATTGAGTACCATGAAAATGTTGGTAAAAGTACTGGGCTAACCTTTTATTTCCCACTTCAGCAATTAAGCCATAATCATCAGCTTGAAGTATTGAAACTGTACCAATTCCTGGCATAAATCAATCAGTGTTTAATTGAGAACTGTGCTGTTCTTTTGGTATTTTCATGTGCTGTAATCATATGTGCTTATAGAAAACGCATAAGTACTAATTTATAAATAATGCCTTATGCAAGCCTGTTGTCTTGTACTGAAAGCAATGTTTGCTATTAACCAAAAGTAGGTCAAAAATGAATGTATGCTACAAACTGTTGTTTTTTTAATATATTTCCGGATTTTTATGTCCTAACTGTGTGATTCTGAAAAGATACAAATACTTTACATTTGAAATATAATGGTGTAGCTGTTCTTAAGACGATTTGTTGATTACATTTTTGTAGTTTATCACCAGAAATATGGCTGGTACAGTAGAAATAATCAAAAAATGTGAACTAAATGAAAACTATTACTTTGAAAATTATTCAGTTTTTATTTAATTAATGCTCCAAGTATTTAAACTTGTGCCTAGTTGTTGTGGTTTAACCTGGCAGGCAGCTAAAACAACCACACAGCCGTTCACTCACTCCCCCCCTTCCTCAGTGGGATGGGGGAGAGAATCTAAAAGAAAAAAAAAGGTTAAACTTGTGGGTTGAGATAAAGATAGTTTACTAGGACAGAAAAAGAAATCAATAATAATAGTGATGGCAATAGTAACCAATATACAAAACAAGTGATGCATAGCACAACTGCTCACCAACTGAAGCTGATTCTCACCTAGTTCTCGAGTCGAACTGCCTCTTAGCCCACTCCTCACTTGTATACTGACCATGACATCACAGAGTGAGGTGGCTCAGCCCCAGCCGGCAGCCGAGCACCCCATGGCCGCTCGCTCACACCCCACCCCACCCTCGATGGGATGGGGAGGACAATGGGAAAAACAAAGGCAAAACCCTGTGGGGTGGGGTAAGGACACGTTGCTGGGATGGCAAGGGAGAGGGGCATAACACCAACAGTACTGATAACAAAACACACAAGAGAGGTGATAACACCAGGCAACTTACCGACCCGACAACCGGCCGGACGCTCAGTGCTCAGACGCTCACACTGCTCCCGTGCCCCTGCCCCACTGGCCCCTTTTATAGTCACAGCGTGTCCTCACATGCTATGGAGTAGCCCCCGAGCCGGCTCTGCTCACCTGTCCTGGCTCCTGGCTCCGTGTGATATTAACTCTATCCTAGCCAGAACCAGGGCATGTGGTGTGGAACATCCCTTTGGCCAGTTCGGGTCAGCTGTCCTGGCTGTGCCCCCTCCCAGCTGCTTGGCGCCCCTCACCTTCTCCTTGGTAGGGCAGTATGAGAAACTGGTAAGTCCCTGACTGCTTGGCAACAACTAAAAACATCAGTGTGTTATCAACATTATTCTCATCCTAAATCCACACCACAGCACTACACCAGCTGCCAGAAAGAAAATTATTTCAGCCCAAACCAGGACAATAGTTTAGGAAGCGTTTCTTATCTATTTCCCTCTGCACTTCAGAGCTGCATTCAGGGTTTGACTCCTAGAGCTGCAAGTTTTAACCCATATTCTCATTGCTGTAGTAGTCCTGAAACAGATTTGGGATTTGGGAGCTGAAAGTTGTGTGATTGACTTTCAACATCTACAGCTTCAGAAAAAAAACCATATCGTATGGGTGTTATATTGCTTCTTCCACTGCCTATGGTTGCTGGGCATTCCTACAATATCTGTTACTTTACACCTTGTTGTTTTCTTCCACTGTCAATGGTAGTTATCTATTTCTGTACAGGGGCTCAGCACTTGTATGTTTTTTTCTGCATGTGTGATTTACAGAGCCCCAGATATCTCTGCTAAAATACAGCAAATATTTTAGTTACTATAGTGATGGATTCCTTACAAATAAATGGGATAAATAGTTGTTTAATCTGTTTTGTCCTCTGATTTTGATTTCAAAGTATCTTACTCCCATTTTATGGCCTGGGCACCTCAGCCACAGAGTGGAAACTGGCTGGCAGAATGGAAACAGAGCCAGGACTTTCAGGCCAGAAGCTCATCAGCTGGACTCTAGCACCTTTGTTAAATGCCATTTAGATTAAGGATATTTTCTTATTTCAGAGGCCTGTCTTCTGTTAAGCAGAAATTTAATAGAAAGTATAAAATTTATTTTACATACTGTCTGTGTTGTGGACATTTTTTCTTAAATTGCTCTTTAATCTACAAATTTTGGATTCATTTATACTGGTTTGTGTATGAATCATCTAGTACTATATTATAGGATTTTATGAGTTGTAATTACATTTTAATATTTCTGAGCATTTGCTTCCTGTTACACTGGACTTCCTCCTATTTAGGATGCTATTGGTATTTCTGTGACTTTATCTATTAAATAGAAAACAGAAAAAGAATTATAAACTTTTTTTCTTGAAAAGTTTTATAATCTTTAAATATGCAATATAGCCAGTAAAACGAAAGATTGTGTTCTTTACCAATGGAGAATTGCTATCATTGGGAATAGAAAGGTGACATATACATCACAAATTTCAACCTTCTGGGAACCTAAATAGAGTGGACAGTTGCACATTGCTGTCTCCTGCTGTGCAAAGGTGGCACAAATTGATTCAGAAATCTGTTAAATTTATCTTCCAAAAACTAATACCTTTCACCGTCTTAGGTTACTGATACAGAGCTATTTCATACATTAACATGTTTCAACATATCTCTGAAGCAGTCTTAATCAAACACTACCTGAAGCCTGTCTGTGTTATTGGCCCATTTGTAACTACAATTAGGTTAATTTTTTCCCCATCTAGATAGTGACTGATTAAATGTCAATAGATTCGGAGCGTCTTCTCTAGCAATGTGAATCTTTCAAGAGTCATGGGATAGCAGGTCTGCGAAAATGATTCAGCTTACACTACTGTACATGATTTTTTTTCAGAATGTATTTCAAGGAACACTGGAAGAAGAAGGAATAAGAGAAGCTTAAAATGTATGTCTCCATTAGTGTCTCATATAAGCACAAACCTTCTTTTCATTGAAAGAAATTTCACTCAGAAGAGCGATTTCAAAACTGTAAGATGCAACTTCTAGACTTTTGTGTGATCTTCGGAGTCCTGACCTAGGCCCTAGGAGTCTTGGGCCTCAAAGACAACTTAGAGCAAGTCCTCACGCCATTCGCACTGGGCTATGCTGGTCATCTAACTCAGGTGTACTTAGCAACACTGAAATGAGGAATATATTAGGGCTGTTGTAAGTGCTTCCAGAGGAAGATTCACAGCAGCAGTCCAAGTTATAACCTTGGAAACACAATAAACAAAATTAGAAGGGAACATTTTCATTTTTAAACTCTAACTCCTCTTGACCTCTTTCTCCACTCTGACATAACTCAGCTTTCCTGCGCTGCAGAAGGTACTGCAGTGTACTCTTGAACATTGTATATTTTTTATTAGTATAGTAACTATATTTAATGTTCCCTTCTCCCACTAGCTGCTGAAGCCAAACAAAAATAATGATCTATTCACAAATTCAACTCCTAAAAACCATCTTGGGTCAGCCAACATGTGAAAGGAGACTTCTGTAGTCTCGTTAACACAAGTAGATCAAAATTCATAATTCTAATACTCTGAAATCATAATGTTGGCCTAAAAGTCCAGACGAGCTTTTAGCACCTCTTATAGATGTTTCACAACAAGTTGAAAATTTAACATTAAATGTGTAACAATGTCTGTTTCCTATCATTTTCTTGTTCTGATCAGAATTCTCTAGTTGTCTTCCTATAACCTCTCATATATAGTTAACCTTTCCTAGTGTATCACCTCCAGCAGGTTGTCACAGCCCCCTGCTCTTCCGATCCTTTTACACTGCTCTCTCCTGGCATATTTCTCTTCTGCATTTTTATGGTGGGTTGACCCCGGCTGGAGGCCAGGTGCCCACCAGAGCCGCTCTCTCACTCCCCTCATTCACTAGACAGGGGAGAAAAAGTATAACAAAAAGCTTGTGGGTCGAGATAAGGACAGGGAGAGATCACTCACTAATTATCGTCACGGGCAAAACAGACCGAACTTAGAGAGGGAATTCATCTTATTTATTACTAAGCAAAACAGAGTAGAGGAATGAGAAATAAAATCAAATCTTAAAACACCTCCCCCCAACCCCTCCCATCTTCCCAGGCTCAGCTTCACTCCCGGCTTCAACCTCCGCCCCCCTCAGCAGCACAGGGGGACAGGGAATGGGGGTTACGGTCAGTTCATCACACGGTGTTTCTGCCGCTTCTTCATCCTCAGGGGGAGGACTCCTCTCATCGTTCCCTTGCTCCAGCGTGGGGTCCCTCTCACGGGAGACAGTCCTTCACGAACTTCTCCAGCGTGGGTCTCTCCCACGGACTACAGTCCTTCATGAACTGCTCCAGCGTGGGTCTCTCCCATGGGGTGAAGACCTTCAGGAGCAAACTGCTCCAGTGTGGGGTCCCCCATGGGGTCACAAGTCCTGTCAGCAAAGCTGCTCTGGCGTGGGCTCCTCTCTCCACGGGTCCACAGGTCCTGCCAGGAGCTTGCTCCAGCATGGGCTTTCCACGGGGCCACAGCCTCCTTCAGGTGCCTCCACCTGCTCCGGCGTGGGGTCCTCCAAGGGCTGCAGGAGGAATCTCTACAGCCCCTCATCCTTCCTCCGTGGGCTGCAGGGGGACAGCCTGCTTCACCATGGTCTTCACCATGGTCTTCACCATGGGCTGCAGGGGGATCTCTGCTCCGGCGCCTGGAGCACCTCCTCCCCCTCCTTCTTCACTGACCTTGGTGTCTGCAGAGTTTCTTACACCTTCTCACTCCTCTCTCTGGCTGCAAAAGCTCTCCCTAACTGGTTTTTTTTTTTTCCTTCTTAAATATGTTATCACAGAGGCGCTGATGGCTTGGCCTTGGCCAGCGGTGGGTCCGTCTTGGAGCCGGCTGGCCTTGGCTCTATCAGGCACAGGGGAAGCTTCTAGCAGCTTCTCACAGAAGCCACCCCTGTAGCCCCCCCGCTACCAAAACCTTGCCATGCAAACCCAACACAATTTTCTACTGTCTTAAACTTTTCAGCAGGAGTATAAAAAGAGCACTAATTTATATAAGTATTATTATTAATCTATACTGAATACAGCTGACAGATAACTAGCACTGTTCCAAATAGCTTTAAGACAACTGCAGAAAAAAAAGAAAAAAAGAAAAAAAAAGCTAAAATAAACTGAACAAGTTCAGTTTTGCAGAAAGATTTTTTTTTCTGTAAATGAGTATGAAAGTGGAGAATAAAACAAGCAATGATTACCAGAGTAGTGTATGAAATAGGTGGTATATTAACTTTGATCTCATCCATAATAAGCTTACATTAATATAACTAAGATAAGAATGAAGCCTAAAATACTGCTGAGCTTGAAACAATAAGGACCTTTTTTCGACAAAGTATGTAAAAATGCATGTACAATACATCCCTGCCAACTGTTATGTTTTATTGTGAGCTTGCAATGCTTAGCTTTTATTGAACAAAAGGTCCTAGCTTTTACTGAATAAAAGGTAGGGTTTCAGTCTTCATGGCAACAACAACAACAGAAAAAAAATAATACATTCCCTGTGTACCACTGCAGAAAAGCAGCCATGGACAAAAGCATAGCAGTAACCATTTCCATCAGCAGCTTTCAAGCTCTTTCAAGAAATATGGAATCTTAAATATCACAGCATTGACAATGAAAGCTCTGCAAAAGATCTGCACAGATCTTCTAAGTTGAAAGAAATGGTAATGGACTACAATATGAAGCCTGACAACAGATGGATTAATACAAAGATCTATCATTTCAGTATTCAACTGTCATTAAGTGGACAAGGATGCTACTCCTACCCAAGCTCTAATGGTGTGATTTCAGTCTAACCAGTCACTTACTATCTCTTTCCAAACTCAGCTTCTTCTGCTTCTGGAATAAATACCTGAATTTAACATATAAAATTTGTGCTTATAATCCCTTCTTTATTGCTAAGTCATTTATCTATCCTTCCATTCTGTACAGCTGGGGAAGTTTGAACATGAATTGTTCCAAAATGGGACCATATTTCAAAAGCTTTCACCATGCTCCCAGTTCCTCTCAGTGTAAAAAAGGGGACATACAGCCATGTATCTCCTAACTGATTATTAGTTTTACCGACATAACAATGTTAGGTTAAAATTATGCTGAACATTAATCTTAATGTTCAGTATTCATGAGCTGAGGTCAATGTAGTTAACCTGGGTTTGACATTACTCTTTGACATTACTATTTGACACTTGCAAATGTCCTTGGCGTGGAGTTTCCAGTCTGTTGAGGCTCCTCCATAGTGAAAATTGGCTCTAAAATCAAGTGGTGATTGCTTACAAAGGTCATCCAATGACAATCAATGACTGGAATTTGCAGTCAAACAAGTTCAAATTAAAAATAAAACATGTTGCTAAAAGAACATATTATTGGATCCTCCACTTGCTGTTGCCTCCTAATCAAACTTTGAATTTTATAGTGTGTATGTCCTAGTTAAGCATAAGACATTGAGCTCAGGACAGAAGAATTGTTTGAAAATGGTAAAAAGTACTTATATAAATCCAGCAAATGTTTGATCTTCAGACCTTGGGCAATATCAACAAATCCCACAGTCTTCATGGAGACATAGCTCTGCAAACTTCAGAAAGTCCCTTCCCAGTATGAACTAAATTCTGCTCATGGGTAATCCAGTTATTTCCTTTTAAAGTTCTTTTTTATGCACAGTGGACTCGTACTTCATTTCTCTACAGCACAGCAAGTGCTATAACTTCAACATCCAAGCTACTACTTTTTCACCTTTTTTTCACACTTTTTTTTAATGTACTGTCCTTGTATGCACAGTATGTTTCAAGGAAGGCTTATGTTCATAGCCATATGCTACAAGTCCACAATTAAGCTCGTCCTCAGGCACTGAAGAAACAAGAACAGAGACTAAATGAACAGTCTCTGAAGAAATATTTGGCCATAATCTCTCCACTCATGCATTTTGCAAGTTCATCAGGCGATCTTACCTTACGAATTCATGCTTGCTGTTAATTTTCATGAATACCACAATACCACATTTATCAGAAGCTCAGAAAAGAAAAAGGTGAAGTAATGGCTTACAAATAACCTGACAAAAGCTTTTGACACATAGCTTGTAGCAATACTTAGTGCTCATTTTTCCTACATATTATATTAAGAATTTTATGGTAAGAATACAGTTGATCCTGACACAGCCAGCTGAGTAACTGTCATATAAAAAAAAAGGACATGCATTTAAAAAGAGTTTATGAAAAAGATCCAAGCCTTTCCATATTTCTAAGTTAAATAAACTCTGCTATATAGACATATTAAATGAAATCCCATAAACAGCGTAAGCAAACTAAAAGAGAATAAATGTTTCTTTAGTACCATTATTGATAAACCTATTTAAAAAACCCAAACAAACACCTACAGCAACCAATGCACACATAAGGAGCATAGGGAAGAAACGCTTTATTCTGTTCATTCATTCAGTTTAGGTTGCCATCCAGCAGTTGCTCACATTAAATGAGAGGAACATTTTCTTTATCTATAAGTACGCAAAACAGCAGGGAAATAATTGTCACATAAAACCAAAATTACTCAGATATTTTGTCTTGCCAGCATTAAATGTGTTCTATTTTTTCATTTAGTAGTGTTAGTCATAGGAGTTATTAAAATTTTGTCTTAGTTAAAAACAATTCCCCCTGCCACTGACTTTACATCACCTGAGAATCCCTTTTCTCTGAGGATTGATTTTTGAACATGTTGTACATGCATGTATCCCTCCCTCCCTCTGTCCCTCTCTCCCTCCCTCCCCCTACCTACCTATATTTCTATATTTCTATATCTGTTTGTGTTATCTGTTTCTCTTTCCACAGGTATTAAAACATTTCAGGTTTAATCCTGCTAATGTTCACAAAAAACAAACTTTGGGGTCCCCCACTCAGGTAGTCATGTTCCTGCAGGTTATCATCAGAATCTTAGTCCAGAAAATTTCACACAGACCGGATGAAACTTTGACTTCTCACACATGCAACTAGTTGGTTTTCAAATAAGAAAAGAAATCTGATTTACATCTTCATTCATTTTAAATCTAATACAGATATTTTACTTTAATGGTAGCAGTAGACTTGTGGTCTAGGTTTTCATTTGTATTGTTCTCTAATCTGGCTAATACATGTTTTAGGACCTGACTTTTAAATTTTTTTAACTTCAAAAAGATAAAATATTTAAATTACATCACTAATAAAGAACATTTCTATGTTGCACACATAGAATTTTTATCTAGCTCATTCATAAATCCTTCGCTTCATTTTATATCTTCAGTTCTATGCCTTTTCATTTTATCCTTCTGCTCTTATGGATTGTACTGAATTTCATGTCCTTTTTCTTCAAGCCCCTGCTTCTAAAACCGTGCAATTAGGTATGAATCCTTCTTTTTCTTTTTTGCTTTACAACATAGTATCATGTAAATGATAACATCTGTCATAGCAACATATAAATTTCTAAGATATACTTATAAAATAAAGCTAAAAATATGATCCATAACATAATAAGAAACCCTAAAGTCAAAGACCCAAGAATATTTATTATAGTTTTATTATAGTCTCAAAAATTTTAAGAAAATAGAATGTATTATGTGGGACTTGATTATTAATATTTTAATGCTGGGGTTAAAAATTTTGCTTTAATATCTGTTCTGAAATTAGTATAGTATAATAAAGTAATTACTTTTTAAATCTAAAAATTATGGTTATTTCACATTTAACATGGTATTGTCATTACATGAATAAATACCACCATAGTGGTCACCGTTCATTTTGAGATGTATAGGATGGCTTAAAATACAGAGAAAAGACAGAGAAGTACTTTCATGACCTTCTCTAGATATTGATCCCCTTTTAACTGTTTTAGAATAGCAAAATGAAGGTGTGAAAGGTGATAATAAAACCCAGTAGGAGAAATCTGCTGACACAAAGCACGTAGAAGACAGCTAAGACATGGCATGAAGGAGGTCCAAAAGATCTCGTCCACGTTCCAGGAAAGAAAAGGAGTCATAAGTGACCTATTGGTGGAGGAAGCTATTAGAAATTGATCCAGAACTTCTGGGCAGTTTATTAGAAATAAGTGTTGCTGATATAATTGAGGTCTGAATCAGGCAGGAAATGACTTAAACCTCTACATAGAATAGACCTCTCCACCTCACAGACCACATGTAGTCCATATCAGGATGGATCATTGCTGTAACTACAGCAGGATAAATTAAAGTCTTGGATTTTACTTATGGTAGCTCACAAAATAATTCTTCACTTCACACTTCATTCTTTTATGTAAATTCTCTTAAAATTATATGTATATTACCCTAAAACTGAGCAGTCTCTTATTCTCTGAAAAAAAATGGCTAGACTAAGATTTTATAAGTCAAGTTTTACCATATGAAAAAATTTGCAGCTGAGTTACAAACTGTTGAAGCTGTTAAAATGAAAGTTAAGAAATGCTAATTCAGTTCAAAGTTTAGTCTGCCTTATATAATATTAGTTTATTAGTGGGGAAAAGGACATATAAAGTGCAAAATATTTGTCTTTTTAAGACTCACTATGAGACATTATGCATGCATAAAACAGTTGGTGTGTTGATTTCAAAATTACATAGATTTAGTTTACATGTATTTTATTAAATGTTTATCTTGCAGCTAGAGGCAACCATTCTATAATCATTGGTAGAGGAAAACAGCATAGAAAAATTTGTTTTAATCAACAATTCATGCAAGTCAAGTTACTTCAATTTCAAATTTTAAGTCCATATCCATCTGTGTCTAAATAGTTGTACCTCACAGGAATTATAGTTCAAATTATTCCTGTACATATTCTCTTCTACGGACTATTTTCCCAAACCTGGGCTATATTTCTAATGATCACTGTAATCCAATCTATCATCTGGATTGCTTCTATATGAAAGACAAATATTTTGTCTATAAGACACAATACATTTGAAAAAAAAAACCCATAAATTAATTGGAAGGGTTATGTCATTAATTATAATTATACTGGAGGAAAAATTACTCAATATTGTACTTGTTCTTTCTCTCACTGAATAGTTCTGATTTAAGTAAATATGATTTGGTTTGTTTCTTTCACAGGGTTACTTAGCAGCTGATCCATATAACTAGTTGTTTAGCTAAAGAGCCATACTCTGTCATAAATACTTCTTCACTTAAAGATTAACAACAAATTGTGAAACAATGAAATGATGTAGAAAAAGCTGATCACAGAATCACAGAATCACAGAATGTTAAGGGTTGGAAGGGACCTCTGGAGATCATCTGGTCATGCTAAAGCAGCTTCACCTAGAGCATGTTGCACAGGATCGTGTCCAGGTGGGTTTTGAATACCTCCAGAGAAGGAGACTCCACAACCTCTCTGGGCAGCCTGTTCCAGTGCTTGGTCACCCTCAGAGTAAAGAAGTTTTTCCTCATGTTCAGATGGAACTTCCTGTGTTCCAGTTTGTGCCCGTTGCCCCTTGTTCTGTTGCTGGGCACCACGGAAAACAGTCTGGCCCGATCCTCTTGACATCCACGCTTTAGATATTTATAAGAATTGATGAGATCCCCTCTCAGTCTTCTCTTCTCCAGGCTAAACAGACCCAGCTCTCTCAGCCTTTCCTCATAAGAGAGATGTTCCAGTCCCCTAATCATCCCTGTAGCCCTCCAGTGGACTCTCTCCAGTAGTTCTTTGTCTTTCTTAAACTGGGGAGCCCAGAACTGGACACAGCACTCCAGATGCGACCTCACCAGGGCAGAGTAGAAAAGGAGGATAACCTCCGTCAACCTGCTGGCCACACTCCTCTTAATGCACCCCAGGGTACCATTGGCCTTCTTGGCCACAAGGGCATATTGCTGGCTCATGCACAACTTGCTGTCCAGCAGGACTCCCAGGTCCTCCGCAACGTTGCTTCCCAGCAGGTCAACCCCTAAACTGTACTGGTGCATGGAGTTATTCCTCCCCAGGTACACTTGCCTCTGTCAAAATTCATTAGCTTCCTCTGTGCCCAACTCTCTAGCCTGTCCAGGTTTTGCTGAATGGCAGCACAGCCTTCTGGTGTATCAGCCACTCCTCCCAGTTTTGTATCATCAGCAAACTTGCTGAGGATACACTCTGTCCCTTCATCCATTGATGAATATGTTGAAGAAGACTGGGCCCAGTACAGACCCCTGGGGCACACCACTAGCTACAGGCCTCCAGCTAGACTCTGTGCCACTTATCACAGCCGTCTGAACCCTGCCATTCAGCCAGTTCTCAATCCACCTCACTGCCCACTCATCTCACCCACACTTCCTAAGCTTGCCTATGAGGATGTTACGGAGGACAGTGTCAAAAGCCTTGCTCAGGTCCAGGTAATCAACACCCACTGCTCTCCAGTCAGTCATGCCATCGTAGAAGGATATCAGATTGGTCAGGCATGATTTCCCCTTGGCAGATGCATGTTGACCACTCCCAATAACCTTCTCCTCCACGTGCTTAGAGATGACCTCTAGAATGAGCTGTTCCATCACCTTTCCAGGGATGGAGGTGAGGCTGACTGGCCTGTAGTTTCCTGGGTCCTCCTTCCTGCCCTTTTTGAAAACCAGAGTGACATTGGCTTTCCTCCAGTCCTCAGGCACCTCTCCTGTTCTCCATGACCTTTCAAAGATGATGGAGAGTGGCTTAGCAATAACATCTGTCAGCTCCCTCAGCACTCATGGGTGCATCCCATTGGGGCACGTGATAAGACTTTCCAAGTTTTTGTATTAAAGCAGTAATTCAAGGAGTGTGGAGGTTAGCTTGGGAAGTTTTAGTCAATTAGACTACTTACATGTTTGGGGATTTAGTACAGAAAAACTAGAGAAAATGAATTGTTTGAGAAACACTTATTGTACATATGGAAAAACTTTGTCTATTATAAAGGTACAAAGGTACTATAAACCTACAATTTAGCGTTACAGATTTGTGTATTCACACACTTAGGGCCAATATACAAATTCATACTAATGGCTATTGATCTACTGAATTTGGTGGGGTCAACTGTGCAAATGTTGTAATTGCTAGTTCTTCCACTGCTCACTGAAGAACCTGAAAGAAATGAAAAGAAAGTCACTTTAAAGACTATGATATCATAGGATAGAAATATGAACAATCACTTTACAATTTTCTTTGTATCAAAAATGGATCACATGCAATAACATCCCTCTGTAAATTTTGATCCATGATAATAGAATAACATGATAGCAAAATGACTGCTTGTATTTGGAGAAAAAAAATCCCAAATAATTCATTGCTTCAGCATAATAGCATTTTTAGAGAGAAATCTAAAAATATTTTGTTGAAGCTGTCCCTGATTTCTTAAAGCAATATGTTTCTGAACAGTGTGTGAAATGCAGCTTATTGATTGTACTGTGAAATACTTGGTTGGAGAAAAGGGTAACGGAGACAAAGTAGACAGTGTGTGCCAAGTGCATATGTGTGATCTTTTAGCAGATGACCTGGAGTTGGCTAACTTCAGAAAATCGGTCAGCATAGAAAGTAGATCAGATAACTTCTGAGTGCAGATTGGTTTCAGATTACCTTAAAGTAGGCACAATTCATCTAAGTATTCATTATAAATATTTATCTGTCCATTGTGAGTTTATATGCACAAGCCTGGGATTTTCTGTTCAACTAATATTGGACAGTAATATTATCTGTAATATTTCGACTTGTTTCTTCTCAAACGATCAATAAGGCAGCACATTGGAAGCCTTCTAGCTCAGCTGTGGAAAACAACATTTAAAGGAAATCCTAGTTCCTCACTAGTCAAAAAATATAAAAGGAAATTATCAATGACTGTTAGTAATTCTATTTATGTTCCCCAATAAGGCCAACACAGTGCTTTGACCCTGGAAGGGAAGCACATGATACAGTAATCTGACGATCAAATGTTTGACTCGGCTTTGCTTTTCAATTTACAGGTATATTTTTAATGAATTTTGGAAAGATACACTGGCAGAATAAAACCACAGTGCCTAAGGTTGCAATTTTATGTCAGGCCTCTAAAATATGCCTACTGAAGCCAAAAAAATGTGACTGAAACCTGTGTAGAAATGCCTGAGCTAGCTTTAAACTAGCTGAATGAAGTTAATAACAGCAAACATGCAAGAGGCTAAAGCTCAGCATGAGCTATAAAATAGACCTGGGAAAAAACATCAATACTTTGGAAATTAGTCCACCATAAAATTGGGGGTATTAAAAGTACACTTTTACTGGTAACTGATTTTCCATATTTTTGACTAAAGTATAAACATATAAACAGGAGTACATTTTCTGTATTTTTGTGCACCTGTTTAGAAATGGGTGTATAGAGTTGATTAAAGTTGTATCATTGATTTTTTCCCTCTTTTGCTGAAGAATTACAAACATTGAGATATTTGTAAGATCTCAATCCTTAACATTATTGTTGTAATTCAAAATTGTATGAGAAAGCTAACAATTACTGGTACTTTGCGCTGTTGTGATATGGGATAAGTTATGGATATGTGGCTTGTGGATATGGGCTTCTGCAGAGTCTTTGTCAGAGCTAAGATATTATATGTCCCCATATGAGACAAGCTGAAAAAAGCAAAAAGTTATTCTTATTTCACATGTACTTTTTCCTTTCAAAGTAGATGATCTTATTTATTTTGTAATTTTTTTAAAATTGCATGTTTTATGTTAAGTGATTAACTGTTTTAAGGAGATCTCCAGCTTGGAGAGTCAGTCCAGTAGAAAGTATGCCAATAAAGAGAAAATAACTTAAAACACAAACAGTTCAGTCTTTGTCATTATAAAGTGTTCTTTTGTTATTCTTCAGATGTGATGAACCATTAATTGTCACCGTACCTGAGAAAGAACAAGTAGATATTTTTAATGTACTGAGGGCAATGCAGCAACAATGAAATCTTAGCTGTATGAGATCTCACTGTACTGTCCTTTCATGGAATCTTAGCTGATAACAAACTGTGACAGCTGGTTTTGTGTATGAAATATGGAGTATTACAGTACCACTGGAATGAGGTTTAGTCAAGGTTTTTGCTATTACAATTGAACTACTTTATATATTTAAACACATTATGAAAAGAGACTCAATTATGATACAAAACCAATGGCCCAGATTGGGCAGCCCTGGGAAGAAGCCAGTGGGACAAAACCACTACTCCTCCATCAGAAAGGTGTTCTGAACAAAAGAACTACCTCTGCTCCTACCCGCGGAGGTGGAAGCCTTTGCATTGTGTACTCTGCCCTCACTTTCTATAGTAACTTTGTTGTAGAAACACAGTTGCCTGCAGAAATATATATGCCATTTTGCAAATGGCAAAAACAATAGCTTAAACTGTGAAATACTAGCAGGAGGCACATAACTGCAGGGGGAGTGGTGGGGTGGGAATTGCCAAAATTGAACTTCTGAACTGACTGCTGCTTGCTATATGCAGCTGGTACTGGCAGGTTGTAAATTTTTATAATGCCTAGACTAAGCAAAAGTGGTATGCCTTGAATCCTCCAATTAATAAAGAAACATGAGACTGCACCAACAATTGCAAGGCTGATCACATGCTGTGCTTCAGCACATAGACTGTTTAGATTGGGAAAATTGGGGGGCTGCGGGCCCAGAAGGAAGAGGGGATGAAAAATAAAGGTTCCCAAAAAGAAGAAGTGGTCTTAGAAAGAAGGGAGGTGGAAAGAAAAAGATGAAGATCCTGCCTGGAGGAAAGATGCTGGAAATGGGGGACAATCCTGTACACCAGGGACATGCATGGAAACAGATGCCAGGGGACAGCCAGGCACTTTGGCCAGTGATGCTCCAAACTGGTAGCTGCAAACAATGGGACAGCGGGAAGCAACATGACTTTCTGCCTGACCTCCAAAGGAGGCCATTGAACCAACTCCCAGTCCTCATAAACTGCAGGCACTGCTGAATGCCAGAATAATTTGTGTAGAGACCACGTGCAGCCTACTGCACTTTAATTATGCTACGGAGCTGACTGCCTTGGTGTACCTGCGGTGGACTATCTCTCTGACATTGTAGACAATGATACTGAAGTATTTGCCTTTCCTATAAATGTAGTCAAACTCGATTGAAGAATGTCTCTTTTTATGTCCTAGTATATTACGGAACATAGTTTATCCCATCTGAGTCTGCAGTTTAAGGGTAAATGCAAAAGGGAGATAACTCACTATCATACCCACAGCAGAACATTTCCTCTACATATCCCTGATAGGATTTAAATTCAGTTAATTTACTTTTGTGTAAGCTTTGCCCTTCATTTCATATTCTTTGTGGTATGAATTATTACTGACATTTAAGAACCTCATTTTACAGCTGTGATCAAAATGGAATGCAGGTAAATAAAAAGTGACATTATACATAACACAATATAGAAGGCTATAAAAAAATGCAAATTGTAGTAGCTCATCCATGCTCATATTTAAGGCCATTGAAAGTATTAGAACATCCCATGAAATGAGAACTAATGCCTACTTGCCTGTGGTAAAAAAGAATAGGAAAGAGAAAATAATTAAGTTATAAATCTTTGGTTTGATCCTGAATAGTGGTCTCTGATCTTGAGTGTGGTTCTCTCCTCTAAGTCAGTATCAAGCCATGCATTAATAGAAAATTCTGGAAAAAATAAAACAGATGAACATTTATGTCAGGAAGGAATTTATAGTATGGAGTAAAAATTGTCTAAAACTTACTCTTTAAATATTGTGTCAACTCAAATCCATATAAAATGGAAGAGCACTTGTAGTTTGATGATTTTTCTTGATCTTTCACGTCTAACTAAAGCACAACACAAAATCTTAGAGGCTTAGCTGGACACTGCATGCAAAGCCTAATGCTGTACTGAAAACTAATACAAGCCTGACTGGAAATCATCTTGATTTAAAACTAGATGAGGATTTTATAACTCCTGTGAATGAAGATGCTTTCCCAGTTCATCCCAGGTTTGACTCTTATTTCTGGTCCTTTTTGAGTTTGGGTTTGGGTGTTTTGGTTTGGAGCGAGGGGAGCTGTTTGGGGTTTTTTTCCCTAATCATTATCTAATTTACTATTTTTGTGGTTAAGAATCAATTGCTTGGTCTTCACAGTACTTCAGTTTTTATCACATATCTTGGAATATGTTGGAGTTTTTTCCATTTTACAAATATTGGAATTGAAGAGGAAATATGGACTTGTGAACAGCAAAATCACATAGTTGTCTACCAGGTAAAGAGGAATGAAGATTTAGCAACAAGTCTTGAATACATTTTTTTAATATATGTGAAGTGCTACTAGCAACTAGATAATTTCTAAAGTCTAAATCAAAGCTGAATTTAATTCTATGAGAGATTTTCACCATATAAATTTCATTTGTGCAGTATCAATTACATTCACTTACACCTTAGATCATTAATGATTGTTAATGACAGTTGAAACTTTAAGCTTTCCCAAATAAAGTGTTAAGTTTCTTGGAAGTGCTTTATTTTTCAATGCTCCGTTACACTGACCAAAAATAATAACTGAAAGTCATACTAGAAAAGTTAGCTTGTCACTTACAGGCAATTTGACCATTTTTTCTTGCAGGATTCTAAAAACCCCATGTGACTTACTTTCTCTCTCTTCCTTTCCCTCCCCCTTCTTTTTTTGTTTGTTTGTTTGTTTGTTTTTTTACCCAAACGTATAGCACAACTAGTTTATCAGAGCAGTGCTGTTTTCACTTGCTGTTCACACTTTCTTTTTCTTTAAAAAATTCTTTTAATAACAATGTACCTTATAAGGTATTTTTTCTGTGTTTGCCTATTCATCATGGTATGTGGTCTTCCTCTTAAATTCAAGATTTTATCCACATTGGTTATGAAACCAGACTAGTATATTTTTTTTGTCAAATACTACCTGGGCTGAACTCTTCTACTGATTCTTTTACTGCACAGGGCATCCTACTGATTCTGAAATCAAAGACTTACAGGTCTATGGGCATAAGCTTCATGGTGAATTCTGAACAAAGACAGCTTTTTTTTTTTTGTGAGTTGATCATTGGAAAATTGAAAAAAGGGAAAGTGCAAGAAAGGTTTCATGTACAAATTTGTATTTGTACACAGATAGACATAGATAGATGGATACATACTTAAAAAAACCCAAACAAACAAACAAACAAAAAAACCCACAAAAACCCACAAAAACCAAAAACCCCCAAGCTTAAACAAGCAGACTGAGGTTCACCCACAGGTTGTTCAAACATTGAACATTTGTCAAAAGACACTATTGCAAGGGTGATACTTTGTGGCTCTTAATGATGCTGTCCTCCCCTGTTACTGAAAGTGATTACAGTTTCCAACTGAAACACGTCATCACCCTAGATATTCTGCCAGCCTCAGTAAAGAGGCATGCATGGGACTGAGAATTTTCCATATGATATTGGCTTAGAAGAAGGTCGGTGGCCTCTAGAAGCAGCCTTCATTGTTTTCCCTAACCAGAGTGCTGCATACATTGTTTTGATGAGTAGGTTGCCAAGGGAGATCTCAATATATCCATTATTAAGTGTTTTGCAGAGCCTCTCAAACAAATGTGTATTCCTCACCACATAACTGCAGCTGAGACTACCTACAAGCCTAAATGGTCAGTTCCACTTTGTCTTATTTTTCTGTGATTTCATGGTCATTTTAATATGATTTTGTATTAATTTTCATGAACCCTAGTGAGAAAATATTTGTCTACAGGGAAAACTGGGACATATAGAGA
The DNA here is from genome assembly GCF_011004875.1 of Balearica regulorum gibbericeps. Classification (NCBI taxonomy): domain Eukaryota; kingdom Metazoa; phylum Chordata; class Aves; order Gruiformes; family Gruidae; genus Balearica; species Balearica regulorum. Next base: position 32,197,088 of record NC_046188.1, read on the forward strand.
TTAAGTGATTTGAACCTCAAGCTGCTACTGAATCTGAAATGGAACTCAGGGAAATGAGTTTTGTGCCCAGCCTACTAGACAACGGTCCACCTCAGAAACCCCAAATAAAGAAGGGAACAGATTTTTATGCCATTTGTTCTGATTCTTCAGTCACTGCAGCATTGTACTATGAAAGCAGCACTTTCATTAGGTTTAGACATATCCCACTGGGATCCATTTGACCTGCAGTCTTTTCTCTACTTTTTCACATATATTTATTGATTCCATTGATTAAGGCACCTGTTTTATGTGAAGCCATCATTTGTTCTTGTGGAACACTGTTCAGCAGCTGTTATAGTTCAGACAAGGGGTGGCAGGATAAGAATTAAACTAATACAGAGTAATATTTTAAGAACTGGCCTGACAACAGCAATATCAATGAATCTCACTTTTAGAAAATTAATGAGTTATTTTTGAGTATTTTGATTCTGATGGCAGTACGTGTGGTTCTGCATTTTGAAAAAGAAAAAAAAAAACAAACCTCTTGAAACTATAGAAGAATTTTTACACACATAGTGAGAGTTCTTTATATAGAATTTTTCTTCCATCTTTAATTTTCAATTTTTTCAATTAAAAACAGTTTCCTATCAAGATTAGGGCTCAGTTTTCCAGATAAATTATGTTAGATCACTGAAAGTCCACACATTTCTTTATTAAAATATTAATGTATCCAAGAAATTTGGAGTCTTGTTTACGTGTCAGTTTAAATTCCACTTCATGAATAAAGGCAGGATACAAATTTTCATTGAGATGAGAAAGTTTTAAGGCAAACAATTCCAGGGTATTTACAGAACAACTGATAAAACGCCTGCTAAAATTACAAAGTGTTCAGGCTGTGGTCAAGATCAGATGCTTTTGCTTGCATACAGAATGTCTTTACACCTATGTGGTTGAATATACTTTAAAAATTTTGTATGTGAAGCAATGTTACTTAAAATACCATGTGCAGTAGCAAGTAAAACATCTGTTAAAATGTTTTGATTACACTGTGCTGCAGTATTTAGTACTCTGCTCAGAAACTTTTCTGTCAAGGTGCTGGCTGAAATCACAGACTTTTTTTTTTGCTTGTGATTATTTAGGACAGTTAGAAATTGCTGCTGAACCAAAGAATTAAATTGTTTAAGTTGAAGAAAACCACTGAGTGCTGCATACCATTCTGCTCTTCGCAGTGGGAAAATACTGCAGTAAAGTTGCAGTGAAAGTACTGCATCCTCCTTTATGCTACTTCACTGAAGAGATTACAAAGCTTCAGTTTCTTCAATGACTTGTGTAATCTAAACCTCTCAATTTTCGTATCATCAAGAAAGATAGACAGGGAAATAAAGCAGTTTGGACAATTTCCACTAGCTCCAAGCAGGTGCAGATTTGCTATACCTGCCAGCTGACCCTCATTTTGCATGTCAAACATTGTATTGAATCTGAGACAGAAGAACTGGCAGCAATCTGAATTTCATTTAGTTTAGCTGCTTCTGGTTATCCTCTTACTTTCCACTGCTTTGTGGTCTTTACCACTGTTGAGGATGTCAAGAGGATGTAGAAAAACAAGGGTTGGCTTTCAAATATTATTGACCGTTTCAAACAGATGGAAGATTCACATGTGACTGGAAGAAAAGTGCTCAAAACTTTTGTCTTGCTTAAGGGGTAGGAATGAAATCTTTAGGCAGAATTTAGTAGTTCTAGGAAATTTCTTAAAGGACCAAGTTCCACCAGTATTATGTTTGTGCAGTAATGTTTGCTCCATGTAGCTGCACAAGCTTACAATACCAGGAAATAAACAGTATTTTGTGTTAGAATAAAAGGTGTATATACCTCCAAAGCCATAGAAAGACATTTCAGTATGTCACATGCTAACTTTGGGTCTTCTTTCTTCCTGCAGCAGCTGTCCCTTGTAGTGGTGATATGGGTAAGAGACAAAGTTTCTCAGCTTCCACTCAGCTTTGAACTCAGCAGGAATTATAAACCAGAAGTCACTGTCTCTCATGTATTTGCTGCCACTCAGCACTCCATCTCCCCTCCCTGCTTTTCCCACTCTGTTCCTTGTTACAGCCCTAGTAGCTCTTTTATAACCTTCAGGTCTTAAGCAAATAATGTGTGTACTGTAGACTTAAACCTATGCAATTAGATTCCCCAGAAAACTCAGTAAATGCCAGATTGTAAGCTTGGAATAAATACAAATATGACTAGATTTGCAAGGTTTTAGGCCTCAGGTAAATATATCTGGTTTGTTTCCACTATCAAGCTATCAAAGTTCCATGAAAAGAACAGATTTTATACTATTTTTAAACAGAAAAATACCACTTCCAGCTCAGGACGATCCAAGGCCACAGACTGTTGAAGGCTTAGAGGCAGTACTAGGAGAGTATCATCGTATGCTGACCACATACAGTCTTCACCAGCTAAACACCACTGGTGATTAGGACTTGGATACTGGGGTAGGCGGATGAGTGTGGTCTCTCTTAGTAATAAACTGCGATGAGGGAAAAAACACATAGGTTCAAGAATTTGAAATTACAAATATTTATAATTAATATTAATTATACTTAGCATTAATTATACCCCCCGCAGCAGGGGGGTGTGGAACTAGATGATCTTTAAGGTTCCTTCCAACCCAAACCATTCTATGATTCTGTGATTCTATTATAGATATCTTCACACATCTATAAGAAGACTTAAAGTACACATGGTTTTGCAAAGTTGTAAGAGGTCAGGCATAATATTAATTTCTGGGAAAGGTGTAGCACATTCCCCTCCTACTGCAGAGAGTGTTTGCTTGATCTGCATGAGTTGCCCAAAGATTTTTCTTATTCTGTTAGTATTTCTTACCTTCTGTTACTGTAGAGGCCTGAGAAGTGCAATAGTGACAGTAGGAAAAAAGTGTATTTTGAACTTACAGTGGAAAAGAGGAAGGTGGAGAAAAAAATTGTTATCCCAGCTGACCAGCCAAGGAAGGTAATTATGTAGTGATAAGGTCTTTTGGGCAGAGGAGGAAAATAATGGTTTTCACATATTTGTCTTCCTTTTGAGATTGTCAGTTGGAGAATACCGAAAGATATTTTAAGAATTTGGGTACCAATTAGTGTCCAGTCCGTACCTGCTTCTGAACACGTTTTACTTTCCAAAAAGTCCCAGTGGCCACGTGTTTGTCTCAATCCTTTGTTTGGTGACCGGACATTTACAAGTTGTTTGCTGACTGACCAGAGGCAATGTCTCAGAAACTGTGTGTGGCTACTCCCCCATGGAAAGAATTTTATGGAGAAAATATAAAATTGTCCCTGCTTAAGTAAAACCTTAATGGAATAGCAAAAATGGAAATACTGCATACCTGCCTGCTGAGGAGCCAGACAGTATATTTTATACTTCGTTATACTACCCGTAAACAGATGAATTTTCAAAATTTTCTTCTACCACTTTTTGCAAAATCTAGTGAGCTATTAATCCTTTCTGATAAGTTAAAAAAGTTTAAAAAATAAAATACATAAAGGGGTAGTTGAAAACCACTTCAATAAGGTAAAGGGGACAGTTCCATGACTGGGCACATGCTGGCCATAGTGTGCCAGAGGCCCCACGTCTCAACACAAAAAATATCCTGAGGACTCTCAGCCCATTTAGTTAACAGCACGTAACCATTCAGTGAAGTTCATACACCTCAATCAGATATGAAAATTCAATAAATAATATAGAGGATGAAGGTAGAGGGAGAGATAGCTACCTATGAATGGCCCCCACAATAAATTACACAGACAAAAACTCGCTGAGCAAACCTGCTGAAATTAGTCCATAGATGCACAGGATAAGAGGTGCCTCGAGAAATACTCCTCCATGAAGCCATAGTCTGGCTTCAGGAAGGCACCTGTCTCCAACTAGGGTTAATAGCACTGAAAATTCTGTAGAAGTAAGGCTGATATTCTAGTTCTTCCCCCCCAAAAAGCTTGGGTCTTCTCTTATACAACTCACACAGAAGACAAATATACACAGTGCAACAGCAGGATCCTCAGAGTAAAAAGGGATGACTTTGAAGACAGGTCTTGAAGTGCTTTGACTAGAAACGAGAATATAATCTCCTACTACCAATGTTACTTCTGCATGTTCATGCAGGAAGAACAGTTATTGCCTTTGAGTTAGACAGATATTATATGAAAATCCTCAAATGTTCAGCAACATTTTCTGTCATAGTCAACTTGAAAGATATAAATTATTTTATTTTTTTTCCATTTTATGGGTTTTAATTCCAATATAATAACAGATTTTGTTTATTCAGTAGCTTATTATAAGAATACATAATTAGAATTACACAATAGAGTTCAGTATTATCTCCAAAAGAGACACAGTACATTCCTATGCAATATACTTCTGCAATGTAACTATTTTTTATTTCCCTGACCACTAGACTAAAACTTACTGATGTGTGATTTCTAATGGAAAACACTGACTACAAACAAGATGGTGTGTTCCTATGTGTGTGTGTGCATGCACCAGTGAAGTGAACATATCTGCCAGTATTACAGGTCTTTACTACTAGCTTAGAAACATTTATAAACTAAAAGACTATTTACAATACTGAATCTGTAACAGTAAACACATAATAATTTTATATTTTTCATACTGCTGATTATTTATCTCTGCCATAAAATTGTCTTTTTTCCCTTCCTTCCTGTCTTTTTTAAATCTCTTTTTCACTTTTTATTAATCCTGAGGGTTGTTCATGCACAATTTTTTTTTTTTTACAAGACAAAGTCAAGGACAACAACATTGTTGATTTTCAGTTCCTGCTACTCCTGTTATCTTAGAGCTCATTCACACTGTTCAATTCAGACAGCAGTGACTTCTGAGTTATATTGTGGCTTACTGGAAATAGGTGTTCATTTTCCCACCTGGAACTCCCAAAATACTGATAATTGCAAACTCTCAGCTGGTAGTTCTCATCCAGAAACTGAGTTCTGAGTAAGGAGAGCTTGAGGATTTGGGACCAGTGAATAGAGACAAATAAAAGTCTTGAGGAGGCTCTCCTTGAAGAAACAGTGACAACCTGCAATGGGAGCTCTGGTAATTGTATATCAAGCTGAATGTCAGTTATTATAACTTAATAAAAGGCAAATAAAATAAGACACTGTGCATATAACAATACCTGGATTAAGATACCATCAGCAGAACCTGAACTATCTGCTGTCCTATGCTGTGGATTCCCTAGATCAGAAATTAAAAGGCTGTTGTTTAAATACTAAAAAAGGAAAAAAGTATGGCCAGAATATTCCATGTGGTATTTAATAAATATGCACAGTTTCCACACTTTCAGCTTTCCCTCTGTCAGAACGCATAACTCTATTGTGAAAGTTTTCAATGGCAAAGTTGAACAGCTATGCAACTAGACAAAATACATGACAAGATTTGATCCCCAGAGAAAATAGAGGTGCTATATCAAGTCTGTTACACTGTGAGAAACCATAGTTTAATTTCCATCTATATGTCATTCATCTGCAGAATCATCCTAGATTACTAGCAATGGGTTTCTAAGGTCATGGCTGCTCCCTCAGTCTGGATAAGATAAGAAATATAACTTAAGATTAACATAACCAAAATAAGTTCTAAGGTTATCAATAAGATATTATTGAAAAGTTTAGTAGAATAGAAATTTATTATATAGAATTATCTGTTTAAAGTCTTGTCTATTTGCTTGAGAAATGTCATCTTTTGCAAAAAAAATTTCAGCTTTATTAAAAAATAAATAAAAGGCTTTTGTAAAAAAAAAAAAAAAAAAAATCATGCAAATTTATATTCTTATACACAAATACCAAGCAAGAGAATGAACATATGTGACTGGGTGGTCAAGTCAGTTTTGTACAACTGAAAACTTTTCTCTTTGGTTACATAACAAAAGCCAGTTTTCAGGGCATTAGTTTTTGTAACAGGAATGTTAAAGATTTCTAATTTAGTTTTCTCATATAAAAATGAAATCCATTTTCAACAACTTTAGTAAAATAATTCATTATAAATAAACACAATAGTCCAAATTAAGGGGATGTAATTTACTACATATTCTTTATGTAGTACAACAGCTTCATGCAGTCAAACATTAGTTTTTCATATTATTAATTATTGTAATATTAAGATTTTATATATTCTTGCTTTCACAAAACACTGCATTAGCTTGTTCTGTAGTGGACAGATCATTATCTATCAGTTGTTTATATTAGATGTTAACAAGGGGGTTTTTGAGTAAGATGGGATATCCTTTCACTTCTAAATTCTGATTATATGGGAGCCTCTTAGTCAAAAGTACAGAGTGTAATTTGAAAATGCACCTAAATTTTAGCTGCCACTCATTACCATGCCCACTAATCCTGGCAGCAAAAGACATGGGAGAAAGCAGAACCATCTAAAATGTCTGTCTTTGAAGCCAATCTCCTGGATATTTTACTTTGTTCTGTGATGTCAAATGCAATGTTACATAGCACCAAGAAAATAGAAGTACAGGAAAACCTGGAAAAGAATAGCAATGCTTTATGACTATCTCTTTTTGTGGTGTTCTTTGTGCCCTATGAGATGAAATGTTTTTGGCAGTTTTCAGCACAGTGTAAACACGACGGTCACTAATTTAGGTTTTAAGCCAAGGGAAAGCACATGAAAACAAATGTGATGATAAAGAAGGAACCTCCTCTTTATCAATTTTGCCTTGACAGACAAGCAACAACAGTTGCCAGAGGAAAGAGTAGGAGTGTCATAAGCATGTCTTTGCAAAGACTTTTTTGCCTTACATTAAAAAATGGGAAAATGATTTCTCTCTTTCTCCTCATTTCAAAGTTGCTCACCTACATTTTATCAATGCAGCTACTTAGAAAGACCAATTCATCAATTTAAAACACAACAGACATGGTTATCTATGACGGGCTCTGGGACCCCAGTTGCCCCGAGTTGGAGGACCATGGCTGCGGTAATGATAAACTCCCAGCTGACCCCGAAATTGTGCGGGACATGCTGCTCCACCTGGATGCATACAAGTCCATGGGATTCATCCCGGGGTGCTCAGAGAGCTGGTTGATGTCATTGCAAGACCTCTCTCAATTATTTTTCAACGGTCTTGGGAATCTGGAGAGGTCCCAGTTGACTGGAAGCTGGCAAGCGTTTTTCCAATCTTCAAGAAGGGCAAGAAAGAAGACCCTGGTAATTACAGGCCTGTCAGTCTCACTTCAGTGCCTGGTAAAATTATGGAGAAAATTATGCTGGGAGTTATCGAAAAACACCTGAAGGACAACGCAGTCATTGGTCACAGGTTCGTGAGAGGAAGGGCCTGTTTAACAAACTTAGTTTCCTTTTATGACAAGGTCACCCATCTAGTTGACCAAGGCAAGCCAGTTGATGTCATTTTTTGAGATTTCAGTAAAGCTTTTGATACTGTCTCTCACAGTATCCTTCTGGACAAAATGTCCAGCATACAGTTTGACAAAAACATAGTGCGATGGGTGAGCAACTGGCTGACGGGTCGGGCCCAAAGAATTATGGTAAATGGGGTTACATCAGGCTGGCGGCCAGTCACTAGTGGGGTTCCCCAGGCCTCCATTTTAGGGCCAGTTCTTTTTAATGTTTTCATAAACGACTTGGATGTAGGACTAGAAGGTGTCGTGAGCAAGTTTGCAGATGACACCAAATTGGGAGGAGCTGTCAATTCCGTCGAGGGTGGAGAGGCCTTGCAGAGAGATCTGGACAGATTGGAGAACTGGGCAATCACCAACCGCATGAGGTTTAACAAGGGCAAGTGCCGGATTCTGCACCTGGGAAGGGGCAACCCTGGCTATACATACAGACTGGGCGATGAGACACTGGAGACCAGCCATGCTGAAAGGGACTTGGGGGTCTTGGTTGACAGCAAGTTGAACATGAGTCAACAGCGTGCCCAGGCTGCCAGGAAGGCCAACTGTATCCTGGGGTGCATCAAGCACAGCATTGTTAGCCGGTCTAGGGAAGTGATTGTCCCACTCTACGCTGCGCTGGTGCGGCCTCACCTCGAGTACTGCGTGCAGTTTTGGGCGCCACAGTACAAAAAGGACATAAAACTATTGAACAGTGTCCAAAGGAGGGCAACAAAGATGATGAAGGGTCTAGAAGGGAAGACATATGAAGAGAGGCTGAAGTCCCTTGGTTTGTTCAGCCTAGAGAAGAGGAGACTGAGGGGAGACCTCATCACGGCCTACAGCTTCCTCACGAGGGGGAGTGAAGGGGCAGGCACTGATCTCCTCCCTCTGATGACCAGTGATAGAACCCATGGGAATGGAATGAAGCTGCGATGGGGGAGGTTTAGGTTGGATGTCAGGAAAAGGTTCTTCACTGAGAGCGTGGTCGGGCACTGGAACAGGCTCCCCAGGGAAGTGGTCACAGCACGGAGCTTGACTGAGTTCAAGAAACATCTGGATAACGCTCTCAGTCATATGCTCTGATTCGGCTGGTCCTGTGTGGAGCCAGGAGTTGGACTCGATGATCCTTATGGGTCCCTTCCAACTCAGGATATTCTATGATCCTATGATCTATGCCATGGTGTTGAAAGTGTTGGCGGGCATTGATCACTTTGTTGAACTATGTCAGTCTCTTGTGTACTTGGAATACCCTGGAATGGCTTTTGCAAAAAGATTTCTAAGCACCCTTTTTTTCCTTTTTTTTCCTCAGTCTGACTCCCTTGATATATTTAGCAGGCTCTAGCTCTTCTTTTATTAGTATAAATAATAAAAATATTTCATACCTCTGATGAATTGTTTTAAAGTTTGGGGTTTTTTCCTGAGTTTAACTTCCTGAATCTGTTCTTAATCCCTTACTAAATGTTGTTGGCAAGTATTAGCCAGTAAGATTAACTGTGATGTGTAGGCTTTTTTTAGTATCTGCAAATAGCTGTGAGTAATCCTCATTTAGGCACGGATCTAATTCACATGTACTTTTGGAACTGAAGAACAGCATTAGAATGAAAATGAGAATATTTGAGAATTTATTTAAATAAAAATTAATTGAAAATTAATATCATTATGTAACCCTCTTATTTTTACACATATTTTAAATTTTCATTTGCAGGAATGTAGTCAATAATAGTTCACAGAAGTAACGAAACTAAGATAGTCGTAAAATACATGTGACCCTATGAATTTAAGCTTATATCATTTATATATATATATAAAACACATATAGAAGGAAGTTATTTCCTATTTTTTAGCTTAAGTAATAACCATAGAAAAAATTTTTTGTCTCAGTGATACCAAAGTACAACTTTTCAAATTACCTCAGTGATATCAGCAATAAATATGTTTGGACTCTCTGCTAGCTGGAATAAACTAAAAGTGTTTAAAGATTAGTGATTAATAACAATACATGATTAAAAAAAAAAGTAATTTAGAGCATAAAAGTTTATAGTTTATATTTAAATTTGCCCATTCCTTCTTTAGGAGTTTGATGATCTGGACTGATATTGCTACAACTCTTTATTACCTGTTCATACAGTACTAATTACTGACAGCCTGTAGATCTGAAACGTACTAGAGTCATAAAAAAACCCAATGCAAAATGATCTATTAACTATTTATTTCTCCACTGTGTTTGTTTATGGCCCAAGGGAAACAAAAAACTAATATATTTTCAATGTTTCCATTATTTGGGATCTAAATTTTTCAAGAATAAATTGAAAGTTTTTAAAGTACCTGGGCTAATGGTCCCTCTTTTGGACTCAAATTTAAATGAGACTTACATCTAATCAAGATTCAAAATCTTGACTCTTTCTCTTACAGCAATAATTTGTAATGACATAGTCATACAATTTCTTTTCCCGAGGATATCAGTTAAGCACCTTTTACCAGATTCAGAACTCATGTAATACTGTATGGGAATTTGAGACTGTGAAATGAATGCCAGACAGCAGAGCAGCATGACTGTCTGAGGCGTGATCTTTGCTGACTTACACTTTGCGTAGACATTTACTGGTGTGCAAAGTGGATACAGATTGCTACCAAACCGGATTTTTTCCACCGAGGCTTCTGTGAACTAAGTACATAAGGTAAAAGTGACTTTATCAGGCAATTGGGAATGTTGCTAAGTGACCAGCTAGAACATTTGCTTAAGCATTGTACAGCGATATGGAAGTCAAACTGTGCATGCAGTTCTGTTGTTCAGGCTTTACTGTCCACACTTTGTTACTTTTCTTTATAGCGAAGGTTCAAGCCAAACCTTGGAATTCCTCAGAGACATATTGATTCGGCAAGGTTCAGCCCACCACTTGGAGCAAATCTGCACACAAGCTAATTAGAAGTGAGGGTTTAAAGAGGGATCACTTGCAGGTTGTTTTATACTGTATAAGCTAGATTGTGTGCACGTATACTTTGAAATCACTGTGTTCTAGTTAATTAATTATATAGCTATGCTAGGGTAGATTAGGAAATATATATGAATATGTTTTTATCTAGAATTTAATGTCCTGAGACAGTGACATATTTAGTAAGCAAATAATAAAAAAAAAATTCCCCACTCCCCCTCCTTTTTTTTTTTTTTCCTTGACTGAGATGAAGTTCTAAGCTTTTAGGCACAAAATGAAGAAAAGAAAATATTCTATCATCAGTTCCATATTCTAAAATAGCTAACCCTGTAACAGAAGACTCAAATCCATTGGATGCTTTTGAAAATTCAAGATTCTGTCTTTCATATAAATCTGAACTATGAAAATGAGACTGAGTACTGTTTGTAGATACTGGTTTGTATTAATAAAAGATGTGATCAAACATTTAAATAACTGCAGTGTGGGAGAAAAGCAGCAAATTCTCTATTTCTGAATGACTGTTCACAGTACTTGTGGATCCAACTGTAGATTTATATCACATCTTTGTGCACTGCAGTATGTGAAACCATTTTCAAAGCACTAATAGAAATCCAGATCAAGATACTAATCAGAGGAAAATATAATCTATATGGATGGGATGTTCACAAGTATAAAAAATTACCTTCAGTAAAAAAACTCAAATGTTTTAAAATATTGAGCAGAACAGCTTTTTGTACAGTTTAGCAATGCTAGTAGCACTATTTTTGCAGGAATACTGTTAGCAGAAACCTATTTCACTTTTATCCACTAGGTGGTCATTTTATATCCATGTAGCGAGTAGATTTAACACAACCAACATATTTCTCAAAAACATCTATTTTTTTTTTCAAGTCACAATACATTAATTGAATATTTTTTGTCAAGAAAAAACTAAGATTTAATATATTTTTTAAAAATATTGAAATACTTCTTAATAAAACAGAAAAATAATCAGATTTAAATTACAGAGTTCAGTTTCCAGTCTTAGAAATTCAACTGTTCCCATGGTATTTTTGATACTACTTATATGCAGAAATCACAGCTTAAATTAGAATTACTAGTTTAAATTACAATTACCATATGCTTGTATGTTAATGCCAGCTCCTTGTACCTGAGCTGCTTTGTATATAGGAACAAACATTTTGATCTAATAGTAGTCATTTCTATTCCACTACTGCCAGTTTTTGAAGAGATAGCAAGAAAACAAGTTATATTTTTGAATAAGAAAATTATTTTAAGATCTAGGCATCTTCAAGCATTTTGTTAATTTAGTGGGACATTTTTCTTTTGAGTTCAGACAAATATGCTTACCATGTGCCAGAACAGGACTGCTCACTTGAGTGTGACTCCCAGAAACAGTAAATATTGATGATATTCTGATATGTAGAAAAAAACCTGAGTATGGCCATTAAGAATTACTGCAGAAGCTTTGAGATGATAGCTCTGGAGTCTCAGCCCCACATCTCTTAGTCACTTGTAAGTTTGAGCATGTTGTTTTACAGACAGAGTAAATTCCCTAATAGTATAGTATAATCTTACCGACCTGAAAATTCCTGTAATACAACAAATCCTTAAAAATGAGACTGGGATGATATAAGTTTCCTTAGGAGAAGGACATAGCCAGAGTCATTCTGGAATGAACCTTCATTGGTTTCTTTGTCCCTGAGGGAATTTAACAGGTGCCACATTTAAGGTTTCCTCCTCTGTAATACACTCCTCTGTATTACACTGAGGCCTTTCTGCATGAGAATTACCCTTTTCTAAAGGTGTTTTACACAGAAATTTCATTACCATCCTCTGATTAGTTGTGATAATAACCAAACAGTATATGCCAGTGATCTGCCCTATTCCAAATAGAAACCTGCCTGTCAAAAGAATGCTATGAGCCTTTGTGGACTTTTAAAAGGTGCTTTTAATATTTATGTAAAAGGTAAAGTTAAAATACTGTTCACAATCTCCACCACTAATAACCAGTGATATAGTATCTGCCACTGTATGTCACGTACTATGATCATTTTTTAAAAAATAGCCTGATTTTAAAAACTCAAGCACCTTTACATGACAGAAAGCATGGTAAATCAGCAAAGTGATTTTAGGCATAGTTTTGTCATTTTAATTTTATTTTCAGCATGTATGTTTATGCAGCACCACTGGTTTGCCCTCACTGATGTGGAGAGGTAAAGAGAAGGATCGGAAGGCAGCGGCATCAGTGGCGGGGAAAGAAAGAGGCACCACAGGCCACCCACGGGCACACACAGGTTCCAAGTGCAGGAGGTAGCAGTAACAGTAGTAACAGGGATCCATTTAATATTTTGGATGATCTAACTGTACCAAGCATTCCTACAGTTATTACTAAATCCAAATCTATCACCTAATTAAATTCCATTAAACTACTTCAGTAAGCAATGAGCAACTCCTGTTTCGTAATCTTGTTTTCCTTGTGTTCTACCACTTACATGACTGTCCTAGCAAGTCAGTTCCTAGACTTTGATCCAGACACTTCCCAGGTCAGTCCCGATCCAGTTTTCCCTTTTCACAGCAGAACATATTCAGCAGCTCAAATTCTCCAGTTCATAACCCATCAATTCCTCTTGCTTATTTCCAAAAAAGACTTCAAAATCTGGACCATACTGTGGATTTCTCTGCTCTCTGGGCCAAAATAAACACCTTACTTTCCATCTTATCTTTCTTTGAATATATATTACTCTAAGTAAAAGGAAAGAATTGCTCTTTCTCACCTAGCTAGTACTTAAAGCAAAATTTTCTGTCAAGTCTTGTCTCAGAACAACTCTATGATCTGAAAAAAAATATTTAATGTGTTTGAGGGTCACAGACCCAAAATAGTCAGCAACATTCACTGTACATTCTCTCTTCTTTGTGAAGTAATTTTCCTAAAATCATTGGCTATATTTTAAAACCTTGCCTTAGATTCCTGCCATTAAAAATGGTGCCTACCTAGGATATGAATACCTATAAGTTCATGCAGTCTCTTACAGATATATATTTGATGTGTCTGTACACTTGAAGAATGCTCTGCATATCAAGACTAATTAAAAATTTGTTCTTCATTAAAAGAGAGTGGCTAACCACTGTTACTGCATTTTCTTAAAAAGTCTGGTGGTAGTTCTTTCTACTAGCTCCTTTTTGCTTTGAGCATAAAGTTTGTTCTTACCACTGCACCTTAGTAAAAAAGTATTTGCATACATCTCCTAAGGAGATGTGTCCTTAGGATTGACAATTGTGCGGCTGAGAGCTGAAGAATGAGTACTTAGTCACCGGGGCTAGGTTACAGATGTTATAGTTAAGAATCAATCTTTTATTTTGCAACTTTGTATTCAACGTGCGTATATAATGACATGTATTCATCTGAAAGCTCTTCAGTTGTCTCACTTTTTATTTATGCATCTTTATATAACTGCAGATGAATAGCAGCTAATCAGAAATGTCTGTGTCTGGTTGTGTTTGCATCTAACACCACGTTCTTTTTTCACTTGTTAATAAGGATGAAACTTGTTGCAAACAATAGCTCCATAAAAAAAAAAAAAAAAAAGAAAAAAGAAAGAAAGAAACAAAAATATGAGAAGTGCTTCCATCATCTGACCTAACTAAGGATATAGTTTAAGAAATTTAAGGAATGATAACTGGATTAATGAAAGTGTCTATGTTCAAAGATGAAATCCAAAAACCTTTGCCATCCATATCTGCACGCTCCTGTCTTTCTTTCCAGGCAAATATTGAGCATTTTAAGATGATTTATAAATCATAGCCAGTTTTATTAACTACATTCTTTAGTAGGAGACTAAAGAGTGTGGGAAACTATCTTAGAAAAGATCCTATAATAGTCTTTTCATTTTCTCTCTTCAATGAGAAATATATTTTATTGTGTTATATTCTTCCCCTACTCACATTGAGATGTTCCTTACTCCACAGGCATTCCTGAAATCAATAGTTCTGAATATACTGTAGGTTAAAAGTCCACTTAATTGAAATTGGATTTTGTCCTAAATATCTACTCTCTCAAGATATTGAAGTTATTTGGTAAACATTTAAACCTGGAAAAATTACTTCAGAGATAACAAAGCTAGAAACTCAAACCAACCTTTTCAAGTGTTCCTTGAGCAACTCTGCCCCACAAAAAAAGTCCTAGGATTACAATAAGAAGATGCGTACAAAAAGATCATCTCAGACACTCTTATTTATGATCATTGTAATTTTAAGAATAGGATGCTCTGATGGAGAGAGATTCCTGGTTGAGCTGCCCTCATGCCAGCTCTAGCCTGTAGAACTGAGAATCTGCACAGTCCTTGGTCACAAATGTGGGATTTGGGGTTATGTACTGGGTGTCTGTGATGAGGTTGTGGTAGCAGGGGGGCTGCAAGGGTGACCTCTGTGAGAAGAGGTCAGGGGCTGCCCTGTGCCGGATGAAGTCAGTACCACCTGACTCAAATGGACCCATCACCAGATGCTGCTGAGTGTGTGGTGCTTCTGTTAGAACATATTTAAGAAAGGGCAAAAATTGTGAAGAGGCAGACAAGTGAGGAAAAAAAAAGTGAGAGATCAGTACGAACACTTAGGTCAGAAAAAAATGAGTTGGAGGGGGTACTCGAGGCACTTGGAACAGCGATTCCCCTGCAGCCCATGGAGACGACCATGATGGAGAAGATATCCACAGTGCAGCCAGTGGAGAACCCACCATTGGAGCAGCTGGATATTTCCTGAAGGAACTTCTGCCCATGGAAAGCCCACGCTGGAGCAGATTTTTTCCTGAAGGACCATGGAGAGGACCCACACTGGAAAAGGGGAAAAGTGTGAGGAGAAAGGAGCAGCAGAGAGGAACTGTTAGGTACTAACCATAACCCCCACTCCCCATCCCCGCTGCACTGCTCAGAGGGCGATGCTAGAGGAGTTGGGAATGAAGGACTGAGGTGGAGCCTGGAAGAAAGAGAAGGGTGGGGGGCAAAGGTTTTGTTGTAATATCTGGTTTTGTTTCTCACCATCCACATCTATTCTAACTGGCAATCAAATAATCTCCAAATCAAGTCTGTTTTGTTTGTGATGGCAAATGGTAAGTGATCTCCCTGTTTTATTTCATCATCAAGCTTTTTCATCTTATTTTTGCCTCCTGTGTGTTGAGGAGGGGTAGTAAGTGAGCAGCTGGGTCAGTGTCTGTGTTAACCCACCAGAGATTACCATTCACTTGACACAATTAAAAACCATCATTTGACATCGTTGCCTTGTTCGTTCTACATTTAGGGCCTCCTAAAAATGCTGACACAACTTAAAGTTTGTAAATAATTTCATTTGAAGCAGATTGCAGCATTTATATAGTGCAAATTACAGAGCTTTTACAGCACTTTTTTCAAACTGGGCCTTAACCATAAAATCTGATCACTGTCAGAAAGTAAAAAAGCCTGTACAGGTTAGATTTTTGTTTTCAGCTACAGTCTCCTTATGAAAGGAGATTTCAGGTGAATATAAAGAATTAAAAAATTATCAGTGTTTACTTTAAGAGACAGTTGAAAAGGGCTCCAGTATAAATTCAGAAATATAGCCTAAGCAGAAGTTTGCAATTGGCACTTTTTCCTTTAAGATGGCATCCTGTCTGAAACAAAGATTGCTTATATGGAGATATTCCAGAAGAATATCTATGGGTCTATATATATTTGACATATCAGATATTTAGATACTAAGATGTTTTCCTTCTCACATTTGAATTTATACTTTCATTTCATGTTTTTAAAATGTATGCTTATAAAAAAAAGCACTGCACAGCAATGTAGTATACATCACTAACAAGATCAAACAGCATAAAAGAGGAAATATAAGGAAATGATTTAGTGTGGATCATATTTGAGGTATAGCAGCCTTCCTTAGATAAAAAGCCCATATAGTTATCTGAGTTCTAAAGATTGACAGTACTATTTCAGTAAAGTTTATTGTTCGTACTAGACCATTACAAGATGTAGTAAGAGATAGAACAAATTTGATTTTGAAGTTGACTTTTTTGTGCTTAGAGCATGTGATGAGGGACAATGTTCTGACAGCTCAAGCTTACTCAAGCTTAATGACTGATCTAAATTGGAGCTTGGAGATAAAAGAAATTCTTTAGTGATGCCTCAGTTGTCATTGATTGCTATGAGCAATTTTAAAGCTATTCAAGATGAGAACTGCCAGCTTGGTTCTGAAGGAGGAGAAAGTGGTACATAAGATTGGAAGCTGGTGCAAACACTACCACATTAAAAAAAAAAAAAAAAAAAAAAAAAGGTTTGTATTACTTGTATATGTAGGTGATAATCACAACTAGATATAGTCTTATACGTCATCAGGGAAAGACATAGTGAATCTACAGGGTACAATGTAAGCATTAGCTGTGACAGGAAAGACAAAAATGAAAGACTGGGCACATTATAAATATCATTGTCAGCAAGATGACTGGAAACAAAATGTTCCAGGCTAAAGACAATAAGGAAGTTAAGTGCAGAGCAATAGTTCCTCTTGTGAGTGTTGATCTCGGAAAGTATTTCTCTGACAAAATTATCCCTACTCTTGCACATAGCATAACATGTTTTCTATCTAAACTACTATGATTAGAACAGCAAGTATTCAAGCCATAACAGTGATAGGGCAAGAAGAAATCATACACATCCACGGCTGCCTAGGTGTGGAGAGGAGCTTTTATACCATCAGATTGCACGGTAAAGTGTGAGATCATAATAAGGGCAGATGCTATTATTGGGGTGAAAAAGGGCTGTAACTGCTCTGTTCTTTCAGAAGTTTTAGGAGCAGCCATGTATCTTCAATATTGCTGTATCTTCTGAAAAGCTCACTTCAAATCCAAAAGGCTGTCTCTTGAGCAGAGTATTCAGAGCCAACAGGCATACTCAAGCACATGGGTTTCATGCAGCAAGGAACATCCTCCAGCAATGTTTGGATCTCACGGAGGCTTACTGTCTTGTTCAGAGAGCAAATTTGGTCTTCAGAGCATCTTCTGAACAGCCTTCCAAAGACAATGTAAGTTATCTTTTATGCTGATGTAAATGGACTGCCTACTTATGGTGGTGCGGATAGTGACTGTGAGCAAAATTTTATTACCGAAAATGGTTTGCTCGTTAGGAGTTCCGTCTTGTAACCAAGAAGAGGACTGTGCAACATGGACTCATTTCTGATAATTTTATTAGGTGTGAGATCAACTGTAGGCTTTGTTAATATTTTCAGGTTTAAAAGATACCACATCACAATTTTAAGGAAGTTTATTGACTATGGTTAGTTTTAATGTTTATATTTATTCTATTTTATATTATTTTAATTAATTCAGGCAAGTAATACTATATGTTAGGTATAATAGTGTACAACTGAAAATATCACTACCATATGTTTTATCTTTGTTGAAAATAAATTGGTATGTTTATATTATTTGGAGATTTCTGCAGAAAGTTTTTTTGTGTGTGTGTTTATTGAACATTTTCTGAGCAAACATCACATTAGCTTTCTGTACCTATTCTTTTTCTGCCTGTAAAGATTTGTGTGGCTGTGCTTTGTCTCAGATGTAAGTATAATGCAAAGAGAATAGTTTCCAAAATGGCCCCAAATTTCACAAATATTCTAGTTAAAATATTCAGAAGATATTAAAATTTATTAATCTAATTTCTTTAGAAAATCAGTATTGTCAAAAGAAAAGCCCATGAGCTCTGTCTATTCAGTGTTTATCCTGAAATTTTAATAACAGAACTTTAAGATGCTGTATTTTCTTGCTGTGCACAGTTTGATCACCCTCCTGATCACTAGAGGATCAGCTGCATTGGGGAGATTTTGTTGCCTGATTTAATACGTCATTCAACAAATATTTAGATGTTTAAAGGCACTACATTTTTGAGACAAAGGAATTCACCTTGTCTTACTTTACTTATGTTTGAAATCATCCCATTATCTTTCTAAATACCCAGAAAAAAGAAATAAAAAAGCTCAGCTTTCTCCTCTTTCTCCCAACTAGGCCCTTGCTGCTTGTTCACACCCACTTTTTTCATTCCAATTACAATTCAATAACTGTAATAGCAATTTTGGTACCTCTAGGGGATAGAGCTATTCTTTTCATTTATCGATTCACTTTGCTACTATGTTTCTTTCTAGTTTTCCACCAGGCATAGTTTTGCATATCGTGCCTGAAGATTCCAGTTTTCCCCTTGTTGTCACATGCTGGAGGAATGGTCGGCATGCACAGATTTCATGGAACAGATTGCTTCCCAGCAACTTTTTGCTAAGCACATGCAACTTTGATGCTCTCAGGATTGAAGAAAAGCAGTTGCTCTGGGATTCCAGAGTGGGCAAAACATTCTTGCCTAATTCAGTTTCTCACCTAGCACAGTACAGGCAACCCTTCGCTGATTGTTCTACAGTGTCGAAGATGGGTTGTTTTTTTTTTTTAAGAACTGGGCTGCTAAGTACCCTCTTTTATTTATTAGGAGTCATTCTATCTTACTCAGGCTCCTAACATTTGCCTAAATTTTAGGCAGCAGATGAATTAATTCTTCTGGACTAAACATATAAATTCTCTACATAGCCAGTGGTGAAAGAAAGGTATCTTTAGAGCATCTGTAAAGACTTCTCCTAACTTAGCATCCTAGATGGTGAAAGCACCTACCTCTTGGTGTGCCATCTAGAAATCGTAAGCCATTTTAAGACATTAAGACATATATTATGTACAACATATAATACAACATTATGCAATACATTTATTGGTTTTAGGCATGGTTTGCATACCATATAATTCACATTGCCCTAAAAACTCAAATTTAAATCCAAATCAAATATTTTTCTGTCATACTCATGATCAAGTAATCACTTTTTTCTCTTTCAAAAACTCTGATGAATTTTCAGCAATATTTTTCCTCTATTCAATTGACTTTTCTCAGATAGATAATTTAAAACATATCATTCTATTGCGTCTTTTTTCCTCCTAAGCTAGCGTATTCATTTTTCATACAGCACATGTCAACAAAATGCCTTAAAAGGGGAAATAATAATTTCTCTTTTTTACTCCAGTTAGGAATATCCATTTATTAAAAATAAATAGACAATACTGATTTGGGATGACAGAGTTGAAAAACAAGTAATCTTTATTGAGGGTACCTTAAATTCTGTATCTGACAAGTTTTTATTTTTTTAAACAGGTGCATTTTACTTTTATAATATACTAAGAAATGTTGATATTCATCTACTGGGACTGAAAAAAGTATATAAACCCCACCCCCCTGCAGCTATGAGAACAGTTTATAATAATTTTGCAAAAGCATGTCCTACATTTATGAATAAAAAATCTGATCTGTAATCCAGATAAATTACTGTGATAATAATGAGTGGATGTTTTTCTTCCTTTATTCTTATGATAAATATAGATCACACTTTGTCAGAATCAGAAGATATGCAGATATTTTAATTGTGACCAGTCAAAATATGCAAAACCTCTTCAAAGTTATAAATCTTACAATACTTTGCATGTATGCACTTTACAAAGCACAGCAAAATGCACTTAGAGAGACAGCATAGCATAATATGTTTATCCAAATGTTCTTTTTTATCCATAAAGGATTTAAATAGCAATAAGATATGTTCCTTTCCTAATATGAAGAACAAGAATAATGTTCACAAAATAGAATAAATCCACCAGAAAAAGTGTTGGAAATAGTAATATATGTTCTTATCATATCATGAAGCTAATATAATTTGTTATGCTAAATTTAACTTGAATGTTTCTCATTTATTTTAATTAAATAAGACTTGGAAAAGTGTATGCCAAATAGCAAGTAATTTATGTAGTTTGAAGGGAAAAAGAAGATGTTTCCTGTATAATTGCCTACCACTGACATCTTAATCTCACTATTGCTTTGTCTCACTCTCTTTTTTTTTTTTTTTTTTTTAATGTTTGTGAGGAATAAACTGAGGCTTACAGATTTGGAGAATTATAATGCCTTAGGACAAATCCAAACTTCAGATTTGATCCTGGGCCATGGGAAAGCTATTTTTGAATCTCCAATTGACTTCAGGAATATTTGCCATTGATATATTCTTTCTTACAAGCAAACAGTTTTTTAGATTTTTAGAAAAATTCCCAAAGTATTATTCAAGCTGTGTGATTTTCTATGAGTTTGTTATTTATCAAAGAGCACAGCATGGTAGGACTATTCTATTTTACACAGGTATTTGCATATCAAAGTAATCACTGTGAGCTTCTTCCAGTAGGGTAGTAAGAAACAGGACTAGACACTTTTCCTGCTTGTTTTCTGATGGCAAGAGTGCCTCGTTTCTTTTTTAAAATTTCTTTATATAAGTTACTTTATCTTAGTTGGAAAGTACTGGCTGCAGTGCACCTTGCAGTTGAGCTGGACTATGTTGATAGTCTTTAACTCTCTGAGGGAATAATACCTTAATCCAGACCTGTCCCAAAAAAGATATGCTTTATCCTTACCACAGAGTAGGTATGTCACAGGGTAATGTAGATGTTGAAAACTCCAAGCACTCTTTTTAATGTATTAGTCCTTGATTTTGAAATCTATGTAAAGTCAGTGCTGGAAAAGAAGGTAGGCTTTATATTGCCTTTGTGAATTACCCTCAGGAAAGACAGTGTGGCCCTCCTGCCATGATGCAAGGACTGTTTGTGTTCACCTTGCTTTCATCACTGTAGCCACACTACTTGGCATTTGGCTTTGATCTCCTCTGGATCTCATATAGTGCCCTGTGATCTAAATAATTTTGTGTGAAGAAGGAAGGACATCCAGGAGCAAACTAACGTGTGTGCTCTGTGGAAATTCAAGGTGGCCAGGCCCTGAAATAAAGCAAGAAACAAAATTGAGGGTATGGAAAATTGTATCACTTTGGGCACTCGCTGAAGTTAAAATTTTCCAAATGCACTGTATCTCTCCAGGCCAGCCAAGAGGTGGTGAAGACACGAGTGAAAAAGGCCAAATTGTTGTCTTCCAGAATGAAGTATTGCGGATTGTGGGTGCTACTGTGGAAGAGCTCAGGATCAACAAGAAAGTCTCCTACGATACTCCTAAACTACTAAAAGTCTCTAGGGGATCTTATCTTCATTCAGTCTGTATTACCGGTACCCAGACCGGAACCAGTTAATCAGTAGCACTGATGATGGTGGCAGACCCAGAACAAATATGTGGTAGGCCCCAGATGCATATTTATACATTTTTTGTCTCTCTGATAGCAAATATATATACCCAAATGAGCCTACAAGCCTATATTTCAGATCACAAATTTACATATCTGTCATCATAAAAATCTATAAATTGTTGGGAAATTGTAAAATCCTCCTTCAAAATGTTCTTTCCCTTATAAGACGAGGATTATTTCTGAGGGCTACTGTAACCATGAAATAATGCAGATTTCTGCAAATTTCAAGCAAGGGCTAATACAAATGTCCAGGGCTGTACAGGCTCAGAAAAGATTATATAAAAGCAGAAAAATATTTTTTTAGCATTTCTAAGTCTTCTAACAGTTGTTCATTTGGTGTTAAGATGCAAAATTCTTATAAAGAAAACATAATACTTCTATGACTGGACTTTATGTAAATGCCATTTCACCCTAAGCTCTTTTTAAGTATCCATACTACTGAAGAACATTTTAAAATACTAAATGTTGAGCTAGTCATTAAATTAAAAACAAGAATCTGCCTACCCTTCCATTTTCTAAAATAAATTAAACTGTAATATATCTTAGTCTGGTACAATATATACATAAAACACTGAGTAATCTAAGTACCAGCAATGTAAAAGGGTATTAATTTTTTTCATTTCATTTTCAATAACATTCTAAAAAAAAGGAAAATTCAAACATGAACAAAATTATTTAATGTCAACAACCACACTGGCAAAATTCTAAAGCAAATAAAACTAAAAAGCATGAGTTTTATAACACTTCTGCCTCCATTTTGTAGTCTTGCATGATATCTATCCCCTTGAAGCAGTTGTTAAACAAGTTTTAGTGTGACAAGGAAAAGTTGATCCCACAGAGCTGTTATATTTCCCCTGCAAACTTGGTTAAGGAAGTGAACCGGCAATAACCGGACTCTCATCCTTTGAATGTGCTAGTCTGTATAACCTGACTGACTCATCAAGAAACACTTGCTGTGCCATGAAAAATAAGGGTGTATCACGTTATTTCCCTGCTGCAGTGAAGAAAGAAAAGAATAACTGAACCTCTGAGGGGAAAGTGAGGCACAGGGTTTGCAAAAAAAAAAAAAAAAAAAGTAACTTATTTTTCCTTTTCCCATATTTTTTCTTACAAGTTAAATCTTGTCTCCCTGGGCTCCTTATTTAGTCAATGGAGGAATATATGGTCCTTCAGAGGGCTGTTCAGAGCATCTAAGTCAGTACTAGAGTATCTCACTGAGCCAGCTGCTGTGAGCATCCTGCTGAGCAACAATCTTCCTGCCAGCAACAATATATTGTGTTGATCTTTGTCCAGACTAGACTGTGTGCTCATAACCAAGGGCCCCCTAGATATTGTTCTAGTCCTTTTTTTCCCCAAGAAAAGGATCATATGTCATTGCTTAAGTTAAGAAAGAAGTCATATTTCAAGGACTCATTAACTGGCTGATCCAGTGTCCTGTTCTTGTCCTTCCGTGTTCTGCATACTTGCTTATTGTGCCTCTTGCTTCCTTCATGTCTTAGCTAATGTTTTGCTCCCCAGACCCTCTACCAGTCAGCTACATTAGTTCACCAGCGCACCCCATTTTGTCTTATAGGAGAAAAAAAGAAGGGAAGATGGGGCTTCCAAACTTTATTTCTTTCCTTTTCCGTACTTTCCTAAAAAGTAATACTAAAAAAATCATAGGCCTTTTAGTTTAACTTTCCTCTAGGCCTTTTCAGGGAACTTATAGCAATGCCCATAACAATTTGTTCTGTGTTATAAATTATGGTACACAGCTGTTTTATTTCTGTTTTCAAGTGACAAATACTGGGTCAGCCACTTTCTAAGGCATACAGTTAACCCTCATATTCTGTAGTATAAATAACGGTGCACATCAGGCCTTGTCCTGCAATTTTCACAGATCAAAAATTTCGATGCATATTAATGCACATTTTGGATGTGTGAAAGTGAAAGATTTAGTTTCTCAGGTAAATGGAATAAGCACCACTTTTTCTGCTATTTCATGAGGCTTTCAAGGTTATAGGAACACTCCCATTTTAGATTTCCATTGAGGCAAAACAAATGACTGGTAATCTGCAGTTTTCAAAATGGAAAGCAAGGGGGTTTTAAGTACCATGTTTTTAAAGCACTGTGATTGGACTGAATGCTATACTTAAATTGGTTCTTAATTTAATAGACAGTTCCTAAGAGAGGGTTTAAAAGAAGAAAAAGATCAGTTATTAGCTGAAAAACAGAATATAGAAAAAGAAATAGGAACTGAGTAAGCACCTAAGGACATGGACTTATGATTGTACTATATGTGGAGTTTCTTATTTCTAGTTTTGATTTAAAGCTATAAAGATAACTTTTTTTTTTTTAGGTACATTGAAAGAAAAGGAATAGAATTGGGATAGGTGATAACAGACTCAGAAATGTTTTAATATAGGCAAAGCTACAACTGCAAAAACAATCTAGTCATGGATATACAGCAATTAAGGAATTAATGTATACAAGAAATTCAAAGAAACCATTAATTCAACATAGTACAATATGTAGGGTGCAAAATAATTTTTATAAGCCCCACAACAAATGGTAGTTTGGAAAAACTAAAAGAACAGATAAGGCAAATTATAAGAGAAAGGAGGATTCAGTTAAGTAGATTAGCAGGCATTATAAGGGAAACTGTTAGTCTTAACCCCTCCTTTTTTCTTAAGCATAACCTATTGCAAACATCTGCAATTTTGGACTAAAAATCCAAAATATAATGCGAAGCCAAATAGAATAAAGTTACTGAAATCAATTCTGAATAATTAAGCTGGCAGTAGAAATAGAATCTCCTGCACTTGGTACAGTACAAATGCAAAATAACAGATGCTCAGAAACTTTTTGGGTTTTGTAGAGAAAAGTTGTATATAGGACACATTTACAACAACAAAAATGAGTCTGTCTGCAATAGATTTCAA
Source organism: Balearica regulorum gibbericeps (assembly GCF_011004875.1). NCBI lineage: Eukaryota > Metazoa > Chordata > Aves > Gruiformes > Gruidae > Balearica > Balearica regulorum. Next base: position 32,221,544 of record NC_046188.1, read on the forward strand.
GCTAGCTTGAACTTTAGTCCCAACATTCATCTCTGCTCTAGTGAAGTCAATTGGAGCTTTGCCCTTGAGTTTGACAGAGGCAAGCTAAGACTTTAAGTTTATAACTTTATATTGTAGATGGCATTATAGCTTGTTTACTCACCGTCTTATCGGCAAAATCAACACTGATGTCAGTAAGCATTCTTAAATTAAATAATTGCTTTCCATGGGGGAAAATTTGTGTTGTTTCCTTAAATCACTTGGAAATTTTGCCACTTTGTCTTTATTTATATGTTTCTAAGATGCCCTGAATAAAATTGAACAGCTTGGCAAACTGAAGTAGCTCAGAATATCTATTATTTTACTTTGTTTTCCTCTCAAAAAACACCTACCAACACACTTTTCAGGGAACTGAGTACAAAACTTTGTTGGAATTTCACCTAATATTCTAGACACTCAAAAAATGCGAAATTAATGTTTATACAAGAACATATCTCTTTTGTATGTGTGTGCATCCTTAAAAATATACATGCCTGCAAATATGTATATATTTTTGCTGTATGAAATGGAGAAGTTTTAAAACACTTATAAAATGTGTAGTGTAGCAGTGTTTTTCCACCTTTCTGAATCACACCTCGCTGTCACTAGCTTCTGCTCCAGCCCCATGGTTCATTACTGCCTCCTTACTTTCTCCCTTTATTTCTTTTCCTCACACTGTTGCCAGCAGCTCCAGCAATGTTGGCCGAATGCCCAAACCGATAATGGAAGTTGAACTCTGCTGTCTCAGTCGAAAGCTACAGGGATGTCTCAGCACCATGCTCCTTTAGGGCCCGTGGTTCCCTATAACCATAGTCCAGAATGAATCAAGGTGGCCTATCAGAGAGTCAGGAACGATGGAGGAGAGATCATCACCTGGGCTCCAAACCATGCTGTGTCTTGTCTGGAACGTAATTATGCTTTAGCACTGACACAGATCACACCGTTTGAGGACTGGTTTAAAAAGATGCAGTAAAAACCCAGATGGTTTCTTGTCTTCTCAGCCACAGTAATGTTACCATAAATTTTAACTATATGCCAGGATGTTGCAAGCATCTTACTTTTTATACTAAATATAAAACATTTAAATAAATAAGCTGTACATTTGTTTTAGAGTCAGGCTTTTTCATAATTTCCTTAGTATTATGTGCTGAAAAACTCGAAGAATGGAACACGTTTAAAGAATGTAAATGTGATGTTCAATGCAGTGTCTTTTGGATTATTTAACAGATCCAGATGTACTATTATTACAATAAAAGCATCTGACCTCTTAACTCTGAATTTGCTTCTGTCTCAGTAAGCGCAAAGCATTATTTTTGCTTAGTCTTTATTATGGTCCTCAGAAATAACTAAAAAGCAACCCTTGCTCTGAAAATACTGTATGTACTGCTTTCCTTCACATCCAAGAACTTCTTTTATAAATCCTCCAAGTGCTATCTCAGTGCTCCAAGGGGGAACACTCTAGAAGATATAGAATACAAAACATGAACAATATCTCAAACAATGTGTATTGTGTCAAGGCCTTGCACTCTGAAACTTTGTATTGTAACAGTGACTACTGTGTAACTCATCCTATCCGCTCATTCAGAGAAGGTACTGGAGAACTACACAGTAAGACAGAGCCACTGATATGCAGGCTTTTGTCTTTCTTTTATAAACAAATCAAATCCTTCTGTCATGAAAGCTAACTCAACCATTATTAAAATTATATTCTAAATTTCAAATAATGTGAGATTAATCTAAATCATAAAGATTCTTGCACTGATTTCCAGTTACAATAAAGAAGAGAGATGGAGATACAGTGGAATTGAAGAATTGGAGTAAAAAAGCCCTTGATACAGTTGCACAAATATTTTACTAGAGGGCAAGAGATTTGAATTCTTCCTTGATGGAACTAAGTTGGCCTACTACAGGTGTACAAATTTCCCCTCCTCACTAAAGGACCAAAAGGGATGGGTGATGTTTGCAGGGCTGACACTTGTAGAATTCCTTCTGAGGAACCAGACTTCCATTGTGTTTTGGATCTCCTGGTGATTGTGGCTGTGGATGCTGAGGAGATGTATTTCCACATGGGTTGGTAGGTGGAGGGAACCTCACCTCGTCCACTTTCAGATATCTACCAGTGTTTGGTTGGCCTCTAGAACTATGATCAGTAAGAAAAACTCTCATCCTTCTTAAAGGCAGATATAGTCCCAAGCTTCAGTGTATGTACATATAATCCAAAAGAGTTTGTTGCCCAAGAATCACCTTCCAGTAACATGGTAGGACAGCAATTGCACTTAGCAACAGCAAGTTGTAATCGAAGGACAGATGTTTGTATCAGTCCATGAAATAGACTGACATTCCTGGGTCATTCTTTTTCTCCCTCCACCCCTCTCCTCAATCCATTCCATACATATGCCTGCTGCTCTAAAATAATCAACTATTATGGAATCTAAGTGCTATATTAATGATTTAGGGGTTTTAGTGACCTTGCTCTCTTAAGCTGAACTCTGTCAAGCACTAAAAGGCAGGTGACTTTTAATCCTGGGTCTCAAATGATGAAAGGTTTGTGAAAAGTAATCTCTCATGCCTGGCTTATGAGTAACACTGTGGAAGATAGCTGAGCCCCAGCCTCAGACTGCTATTTCTTAAGATCTCTCCTCAGCGACCATCTTGCTTTCTGGATCTCCAGGTGTATGGGGCGGGGGGGGGGGGGGCGGGTAAGAAGTTGCAGAACAGCTGTATCCAAGGCTCGAGTGCAGCAGGGAATTCTGACTGGGACGATGAGTAAGTGAACCATTGTACCAGAACAGAGGAAAAGCAGTAAGAGTGGTGGTGGTGGGCATAAAAGGAGACTAGCCTGAAAAGGAGATCATCAAACAAAAGGGCTTAGCAGTCTAAAGTGCTGCCTCATGAGTACAAGTGTGTTAACTGTGTGGCCACGTGACAACATGACTGTAATCCAGGGGGATGTATGGAGTTGGGGGGGGGGGGGGGGGTATCAGAATATATCTAATCATTTTTCCTTGGTAAATAAGAAGAGAATAACTTAGAATATTACCTACACTGATAACAGTAAATTGCTTGAGTAGTAAATAAATTATTTTTCATAACTACTTCAGGATAAAGTAGTTATAATTAGGGGACAGAAGAATTCATATTATCCGATAAATATTCAGAACATGAAACATGCATTTGATGCATTCTCCACCATTATGGCATTCTTGCTCCATTTTCGGTTGCTGTGTATCAGTGTAGGTCCATTGATATTTAAGGAGGCACACAGAAGTATTCCAGGTAGAGAGCTTTCCCTATGGTTTGTAACACTTAAATGCAGTTTCATTCTGTCAAATATAGTTACTTAGATGCCAGGAAGAAATCGAACATCCGTCAAATAATGAATTAATACTTTGAAATACAAATTCTCATATAAACTTTATTTTACCTTCCCTATAAGCTATTCTTTGGAACAGTTCAAACTAATAATGGAGCTTTGATAACTCAGCTTGCTTTGACTGCAGTGGGTGCATAAGTGACCACATGAACAGCTCAGCTGACAGACCCGAGAGGGCAGTTATTCTCAGAAGAGATGCTGACTAATGCATGTGAGAGGGAAACTGCTGAAGCAAACATAGATGAAAAAGCCATATGCCTATATCCTCATACTGGTACATAGCCTGAGTTTAGGCTAATTGAAACCCCACTAAGATGATTTAAACTAACCTGTCTGGCTTCATCCTAAAATGGATTAGGATTGTTCACACAATCTGCTAATGACATCCAGCTATTAATCCACTTGAGCTGACAGGTTAGTATCAACCAATTTTGAACTATGCTGTATTAGTGAAGAACTCCAAATCCTTGTGTTTATTGACTTAATTGGATAAAAACACTTTATCAGATGTTCTGGGAGCAATTTCTTAGACCTCAATGAATTACAAGGCACAGGCAACATGGGGAAAAGTGGCTATCAAATTGAACAACTGTATGTACCTATTAAAAATTATTTGTTTATTCTGCACAGACAAATCCTATGGCCCAAAGATACTTCTTTTTGTGTCTGGTACTTGAAATATAGGTTATATTTTGATTTTTTTAATTTAGGCTCCTACATCAAATACCAGAGTAACAGGTACAGTGGACAAATTGTGGGTACCGTTGAATAGAAGCAGTAAAAAAGAAGAGCAGATGCTTATTCTAGCAGTTCCCAATAGCAATATGGATTTTATGAACATTTTCAGCATGTTCACCTATAAACCAATACAGTTACAAGTCTATTATAATTCTCTGAAAGAGTTAATTTTATCAAAATATTTCACTTAGTTGACAAAATAGACCTTCATATAGTTTTACAGAACTGATACTGTATCCTATTGATGGCCAAAGAAATTTGAAAATCATTAAGAAGCCATTAATGATTTTAATCTAATCATTAATGGCTTAGATGGTAAAGAAAAATCTTGGGAGATAAAAAGATATTAAACTGTATTAAGTGTGTGAAAGAAACCAATCAATAACTTTAGCTCGGACAAGCAGTATTTCTATTATGTATTTCTATGCTAGGATATTGCACGCATTGCTGGAATGGTAGAACACTGGCAGGACTCTACCTTCCATGAAGCATAAAAGAGGAAAAAAAAAACCAGCAAGAAAGACTGGGTAGAAAAATGAAATGAGTGTTTATTAGCTGAAGCCTCCGATGCATAAGCTATGTTACCAAAAAACAACTACAATCCAAAATAGATTCTTTGTTCCTACAGCCACTTTGTCTGCAGCTCTCTGCACTTAGTGATTTGCAAATAATGATGCAGACTGGGGGGAAAAAAGAAAGTTTAAGTACTGCAGTGCCACTCTGGGATGGAATAAGTCTTAAATGCAAGTAGTGATTTTATTGGTGAGATTTCCACTTGATTTAGTTTCTTAAACTGAAAAGGAATCAGGTTTTCTAATATTTGAAAAGCTGTCATGTAAAAAAGAAAGGTGAATACTATTTGTTCAAAAAATGTAATGGCCTTGTTGTTCAACCGTAATATTATAAAGGAAAGCCAATAAATGCAGTCTTACTATGCTCACAGTAAGTAAATTTTAAAAAACTTTTCCATAAGATTTTTTTCAGTTCTGCACTTCCAATGAACTTGCGTAATTCATGTGCCTCTGCTACCTTTTGTTTGGTTTATAACCATATAGCTCTAAGACCCTTGTCACTCCTTTTCAAAGCTTTCAAAGCTTAAATATGCTAGAAGAAAAATGTTCTGAGGAGACATTACTTGAAAGTTTCTCCATGATACAGAAACTTTAAGCCCTGGTGCTAGGCATCAAGTATCCAAAAAAGGGTACAATAATGTCTTCCTCCAGTTTTGAGAGACATCAGGCCATGAATATATACTCAGGAAAAAGTTTTGCAAAATATTCTAAAAGTACTCTTTCACAGGAGACAAAGAATTTACAAATGAGTCTCATCAAGATGCTTGTCTTACACACTACTTCAGCTCTCATCTGTATTTTTCAGCCAGAGGAAAAATGTACTTCCAAGAGCAAGTCAATCTTTACAGTACTTGAGCTCTCTCTTCAAGTCGTGGAGAGGACCACTCTCTAGTATAGATTGCAAGGATTACCAAAGCTATCTGACATGGCTGCAAGCCCTTTGTGTTTCAGTTTCTTGTTAATCTGTTCACCTCCATCTCAGTTATATCCCAGAGGGACAGTTTCATTATTTTTAATGGGTGCTAGAGAGGGACAGCTTTTAAAAAAAGCTTTTAAGAAGGCAAACACAACTCATCTGAAAGTACTAGGATGTCATTTTCAAAAAGTAAATTTCCATTAAAAGTTATCAAAATAAATGGGTAAACACAGGCACTGCTGTAGAGAAAAATCAAAGTGAAAAAGTTGGCTAAAAGAAGATTAAAAAATAGAAACGAAAATTACTGTGTCATCAAAAAGATAATGAAGTTTAAAAGAAATTATAAAAAAGTCATTTTGTAGAACGCTTTATAAAAAATGCAGTGTAACTCAAGCCAATAACAACAGAGAAGGTTTTTGAATAGGAACCGTTACTAATTAGATATTGTTAAAGGCAAAATTAACATTTCAGTTTTATGGTCTGACAAATAAAACCAAAAAACCAGCTCTCTTAGCATTGCCTGATTTTATCAGCAGTAAGGATGCAGTAGTATAGCAATATTACATGCTATTTTTCAGCCAACAGTCCAGAAGCAGTACAGTTGTGAATCATGCATGGAGATCCTTATTTAAAAGGAATTTAGAATCCCTGAAGCTTATGCCATAAACACGTTTTTACACATTTGGGAGATAACAGGCTTGCAGGTAACACCCCTGGAATCCATGGAACATGCTTGGAAATTGACACACAAAAGGGCAGCCACATCTCCAGCGGTTCCTCTTCCGGTGGTTCAAGAACTGTTGGTTCAGTCATTGCCAGATTAAGGTTCTGAGTCCACAAACTGTCCTTCACATCTGTAACTTCCTTAATGTCAGTGAAGGTATTTGTCTGATTAAGCAACGGGAATGACAGATTTCCTCGGTCCCTTTCGGCAATTACTACTAAATGTCTAGAAGAACAGGATGGAAAGCCATAACAGATGCCTTCCAGTTATTTTTTCATGACTCACAAATTCTCTCTCAGTTGCTAGCAACATCTCTACCATACAAATTTAAAATAACAGCATTTAAAAACTAGAGTATATGATCGTAAAACCCCTTTCTGTTACCAAGTGCTATCAATGCTCTCAATACTATAAAAATATTGTCTTTAACTCAAGGAGTTTGTCATCACAGATGACAAATAATAGTTTGGAATACATTCTGATGGACCCATAGATACTGATGGGGAGAACACCAATTGAAACCTGGGAGATAAGTGTTCGATGCCAGATGTCATCTTAAGTAGTTTTATTTGTTGTTGGGTTTGTTTGTTTGCTTGCTTGCTTGTTTTTTCCCTTTGGTAAATTAATAAAAAGACTTTGCAAGAAAATTCCATATTGTAGGGACGATGTGACTTAAAAGTGATATGGTTTTGGAATAATTTTCCTGTCTTGCAGTTTGTCATTGAATATGGCTCACTCACACAACTGGGACATATTCAAACAGCATACATACTATAAGATATACATATCCAATGGAATAAATAGCTATAAAAAAACAGACAATGAATTAAAGCACCTCCAATTCAGAAAAGTCATATTAAATTATCTAATATTAAACATTAGCACAAATACATGGTGAAAAATTAGGAATGAGGAAGATAATAAAAAATGAGGATGGTGACAAAGTTTAAGGTCTTACAGGCTCTGGAAGACACAAAGGTAACATTCTCGGTTGTTGTACTTCATTGAAAGTATAGCCTTCAGCACTGGTGAAGTAGCACGAGAACAACTATTAAGCTGATAAAAACTTTCAAAGAAACTTCCCAAAAGAAGAACAAACAACTACCATTAGGAATTTTATTGTCAATCTGAAACAGCTGACTGCCAGAAAAATGTAGCCATAAAAAATAAAATGTAGCTTAAATCCCTCATTTGCCTAAGCTTGCAGGAAATGAGAAACTTTTACAATTGAAATGTCAACTAATGATGACATTTCTATAGTCTGCTTGTGACTAAGTGCAAACAGAGGGTCGCCATGTTGATTCCTTATTTCACAGTTTACTAATCTGTGCTGATAATGCTCACAATGAAAATGCAATTTATTTGCAAAAGTATTTTTTCTGTTTGAATGATCCATTGAAATTCTGAGCTCTAACTTCACCATAGAATAGAATATTATTCCTATTTTTCTCCATAACATCGCAAAATACACTTTGGGGTGATGTTTCCCATTCATAATTCCCTCTCTGAAAGAATATTTAAGAAATGTTTTAAACATACTAGGTGAACTCTTCCTGAGTTTTATGGCAATTATACATGTTAAGGCTTTTTTGTTTGATGCAAGCCCAAACTATTCCTGTCTTCTTAATGCTGGATCTTTCACATACCTAAGGTACATGCTGTAATGTGAGAGAGCTTGTGCCTTCTGCCCATGCAGGATGAAAGCCGGACAACCATGCTATGCTGCTCTGGGAATTTCATGCAGCAGAGTTAAACCGTGCATAATGGAGGTGAAAGGATGTGGTTCATACAGAGGGCATATGTGAGGTCACTCTCAGAACCTGGCACTCTCGGGGAATCCTCTTGTGAGCTCAGAGGTGGTGTTTTCAGGGCACCCAGAGGGCACCACTAAGCTCTATACAGTCTGAAGGTCAGGAGATGTCCTAAGGGAACTTCTGAGAATGCTGTAATTGGGCAGAGTAGATGCAGTCATTAGATCTCTGCATAATAACCAGCTGCATTACGTCATGCTGACTTGCTATTCACAGCCTGATTAAAAGGCCTAGTGACAGATGAGAGGACAAGCCTGTGACCACCTTCCTTCATGTTATATACCAGCCTGCTATTTTGGTCTGCTGTGTGACCAGACGGCACTCATCGCTTCATTCTTTTACACGCTCTCTGGCCATGAAATAACAAACATGATGTACTAAGGAAAAAAAAAAAAAGATGGTATTCTTGAAGATTACATACTGGCTTACTCAAATACTTTTCTAGAGGAAAGTGGCTTCCACTGAAATTTTCAATTATTTCATTTTCTTCCTCAGCTGTTTCTTGGTCTAACAATCTCAGCCATTTCTTGCTGTGAATTTGTGCGCAGAACTGTGTGTAACACTGGTATTTTTATGTCCATATGTAGACTGGTGAAGAAAACACTTACTGCCATTAATAATTTCTATTTGTCTAGAAAAGCTAATCTTTAAATCCCATTTTGAGGGCTGGTCTATCAGCTACTGCATTAAGGAAACCTTTAGTGCTTCCACTTTATTCTGGCTGTTTCTTTGGTGCTATTCAAAGGCTCAATGAAAAGCCGCTCTTGCAGTTCTGCAGTTAAAACAACAAAGCACTGCCTATGTTTCTTCTTTAACACAGCTCTAAGGATTTATTCTTTGCTCCTTTATTCTTCCTTTTTCTGAAGTTTGCTTGTCCTTTTCCCCTTTAAAATCTCTTTATCTAAAGCTGAATAAGTTTTCGCAGCTGGTTGGCAAACTGCCATCGTTTTCTGCTCTGACACTTATTTGTCAATTTCCAGTTGCCTTCAAACTCAAACTTTTTACTTTTCTCAGCTTCTATTTCTTTTTCCTCTTTCACAGTTTCACTGATTCAAGTTTTAGTTGTTTTAATAGAGAAGGAGAGAAAAATCCCTCCTGGGAGGGAGAAAAGAAGCCACTCTCTATAGTGACAAAGAGAAAGCAAAAATACTATGAGATTTACCCATTGGAGGCTTTGAAATAACAAACTTTGTGCTCTCTGCAGATACTTATAATCTGATTTTGCTTTCAGGAAGGTAGCAGGTAAATCTGTTAGAGTATTTATGTTCTGCCCTAAGAGATGAGAATTTTGTAAATCCATTTTTTGTATAATTTTTAGACTTCTTACAGGCTACTATTTTGATTTATTCCATCTTAGAGAGTTCACTGTAGTTTTTAAAAAATGGGGATGAAATATTCATTTATTTATTTATTTTTAACACTTCTGCAGCTTAATTTCTCAACTCAGGGTGTATATAAAAATCACTAACCTCCATCTTAGGTTTCTACTCATAAACTTATTAAAACAATGTGACAACCTTTATTTAACATATACTATAGATTAATACATTTTAATGAGAACTGGGAAAGAAGACAATTTTTATTTGTTTTATTCTTTGAAACTTAACACAACTTCTTCTCGTCTGTGTAGTTTACTATGGATGTTGCATTTCAAGCATCTCATAAACTGTTGTACCAGCAGAGATGGAGGGACATAGAAAGAGATCCTATGAACAATACCGCCTTCCTAGATTTTGAATATCAGTATAGTGGCTTATGCAGGCGCTGTGCAGCCATTATTCTGCCCACTCAGATAATTAGAATATTTAGCCAGGAGTCAAAGAGCAAGTGCCCAAATATCACATCTTTATTTTCTATTCTTTAGTGTTCATTTTTTAATCTCTTGAGCACAAGGAAAAGGCAGCATAAAGCTTCCCCATCAGACTGAGCCCTTTCTTTCTGCTGTGACTACTATAGAATTATTATTACGATTACTGTTACTAATAATTACTATACTAATTACAAATTACTATTATGTGGGCACTGCACCTTCGCTTTCTTTGGAAGTGGAATAGAGTATTTCTCATGCTGCCAGAATGCAAATAGTAGGTATTTTTACCACCCCTATAGCCACAGCTTAGTGGAGTGGGTTAGAGTGCTGCATACGTTGTCACTTCTTGGCGGTTTGAATAGAGTTAAAGCAGATGAAAAGAAAGGCCATATCTAAAGAAGAGGAGAACAGGGTTACAGCCTTCAGTAGCCTTTCTTACATGTGAGGTCCTAGAAATTGGCTGGACTAACTGTGAAGTGGTGAATACTGGCAGCAGCTGTCCAGTAAGTGGAAATGTAAGTAATGATTACCCTTGTGGTCTGAGTTACTGCAGGGCAGTTCCCAGCTGACTTAAATTGTTAAAAGTTACAGCCTAATTAAACCTCATGTCTTGCATCAAGTATTTCTTTCTACGTAGCCAAGACAATGTCTCATGTGTCTATCCTTGTTATTTGTTCACTGCTGGTCTACACATACAGTATCGTGACTTTTTCCTTTTAATTCCTTCTAATGCTGTGCATAGACAAATCTTCCCAAAGACTTGGGGAGATGAAGGTGTTTTACATATGAACAAAATCATATTTAAAGGCAGACCTTTAAAGCTGAATTAAGTGAAGAACCCAGGCCAATAGCTTATCTACATAAGTCTAACACTGGACTTTTTATCTATTTCTAAAATTAGATTACCTTAAAATTGAACTTTTTTGGAAAAGAACTGAGTTAAAAAAATAAATTAAAATTTAAAATTACACTTAGTGCATCGTATGTATCTGGTGTATTATTAAACATTCAAAATACTAACTTCAGAGCATTCCATTGCAGAGTGGTGAAACAATTCTTTCAACTAGTTTAATTTTTTTTACATGAAAGTAAGATGTTTTGAACTACCTTCAACGGGTGTCAAGTTTTTTTTAAGTTTTATTGTAATAAAGTTGATTAAAAGTATTTAATGTATCAGCAACACAGTAAATCAGTATGAAATTAGTATAAAGAGCTTTAAAACACTCATATACTTTGAAATAATTTAAAAGTTCTTACATAAGATAAGATTAGAAAATATTCTCCTTAAATAAGAAATTTTAAAAATTTAGTAGAAAAAATTTGAAAAAAATTTAGTAGAAATTACTGCCATTTCGTCTCATTCAGAGTCTTCTGGAGTCTAGGTGAAATTTACCAGTCTCTGATATATTCATTTTGTTTTATTTCAACTTAATCTTTTAATTTAGATGTAAATAATTAGGAAAACACATTTAGCTTTGAGAATATAGAAGCACTAAGTATATTAGTTCATCTTTAATGTCATTTTTTGTAGGCATGAAGAAACTATATTTTAATGAGATAAGTTGTTTTATATATATTAAGGTTTAACTTAATCCATACATACAATACTCTGATCAGCTGCTGGCTGAGTTGTTTGCTGTGGAAAAAGCAGAACAGTACCATCTAGTCCAAGGCGGTATCAGAATATTTTTGTTTGTGTGAGTGGGGAATGGAAATGCAAGATAAGTTTGATGATAGGTAGCAACCATAATACAGACTAGATCGGGGTGGAACCCTAATATCCTTTTGATGTATTATTTTTTAAGTAATTTTATATATATTTTCCTTAGTGTGAAACTGGAAAGAATGAAGATTCAAAGACAACCACATTTTGTGATTTTAAACAAAAATGTAACGATAAGTATTAGGTTGGTAATATCTATGTTGACTTAATTTCTCCATCCAAACTCACTTTCTTTTGTCCTTGCCCTGGTCTTCATATTCCTCTCTCTTTAATCATTTCTTTATCAAGCCTCCCAAAGTTTCCTCATCCCAGTTTGTCTTACAATGCCACTTTCTTCTCTGCATAATCTTCCCTGCTCCACCTCCTTGTTCAGCTTATTCAGTCTCTGCTGATTTCAGAATTTTGCAGGTCAGAGAACACCAGCCATTTTGCTAACCTGTTCCATCTTCTCCCCTTTCACTTTCCAATCACACAGCACTCTATCCCATTACTCTTTTTTTTCAATCTCACACTTCTTACCCCATATGATCCCATACTTAGTTTTTATTTGCAAATTTCTGTTTAGTTGGTTAATTCTCAGAGCATCCTTGATTATAGCCAGTGGAGCCACTTGATTCAAATTCAAATCTGTAGCACATTTCTGGAAGAATAAAAAGAAATATTTGTAAAGATTACAGACAACCTGTTACAAAACTAGGCACTTTCTGGAAAAATCAGTCAATTTGTTTGCCTGAAAATGGTCTGCTCTTCTCATATCTATTTTGAGGGGAGGGGGGAGAGGGGCGAAGCAGCCTTAAGGCATTACTATTGCAATTCTGCTGTTGACAGCAGAAATAATTCTGGAATTTACAGATGCCAACAAAAATGTCCAACCACATATGAAAGTATCAACAAAACACTGTCAACACAGGCAGTCTCTAAAATATGTAATATCACCATGAAATGTTTTCCAGATTTTGAAATATCACATACTAAAAATGTCTTCCTGCCAAAGTACTGCTCTAAAATATTAGATTGTACTTCCATTTTTTACTCCCTGGGCAACTCTTCCAATGAATAAAGTAGCTTGTCTGAGTCCTTTTTTCACCCCTCTCATTCTGAAGTAGCCTATCCTGAACATATAAACAAAGTCTCTTATTTGTCTAATCAAGTCACAGCTTAAAATCTCATTGCAAAGGAGGATATAGAATATAGATTTTTCAGTGCATATTTCTGTGTTATCTGGGACAAAACTAGAGAAACAAGAAATAAAGTGACTCTTTCTTTTAGAAGAGGGATTCTGACCTCTTACCAAACAGGTGGGAAGAAAAGTCCTACAGAAGATAGATAGAGCAGAGAAAGGGAGAGGGACTCCTATGGAAGCCTCTGTTTAAGAAAGAAAGCATGTACACAACTTGCTGGATGTTTTTATTTCATCTGAGCTATAATGTTTGCAGGATTATCTATTAGGAAAAAGGAAAGTTGTACGCTGTGGTGTATCCTTCTCAGAAAGGTTATAAGTTCATTCAGAGTAAGAGAAGCTGAGATAATGGCTGGTTTAGGGCCAAACCATTCAAATGTTGATGGAAACACAACATTTTCTATCTGAAATAAAGCACTGATAAGGCAACATCTATTCCCATTAGAGAATGTTTCAAATGAACTAGCTAAGTAATTTATGCTCAGAAGTCTCAAAGGAACTAGTGAATCATTGCCAATTTTTAACTTATCTTGGAAAACAGGGAAACAGTAAGATTTGCAAACATCCCATTATCCAGAAAAAGATGTAACACAGTAACGAATTAGCTAGCCTGACCTTCATTTCAGGTACAAGAATGGATTTGTTACCTTGGAACTTTGCTGGTAATGAACTAGAGACTACAGTTATAATTACTACTAGTAAGACAGCTTTTTTCGTGAGATCTCTTTCTGTTTCGTTTTGACTGGAGTGTGGGGGCAGTAAACAAAGTGTGTATGTGCACTTGGACTTAATTCACTTACTACATGTAGTGAAGGTTTTTTTGATTAAAACACTTGCATTTCATGAAATTCACAGGTCTGAGCTTGAGGGATTAGAAACTGTTCTTTTGATGTTGATATCCAGGATCTTTTGGATATTTTTTACTTGTTCCAGTTCTGATCTCTTGTACATATATTTTATGGCCTTCAGAGTACAGTTTCTGGATCCTTTAAGGGGATGTACAAGGAAAAAGTTATGCATAAATTGTATGCAAAAGTAACTTGTAAAAATAAAGTTAACTGTTTTAGATCTGTTACATGATAATTCTTATTTCCACCAGGAAATTGGAAACTGGGGGGTGAAAGGTATGAAAATTGTTAAAAAATACCTAGCTTTATCAGTGAATATTGTATGCAGTTTGAGAATTATCCAAAGATTGGTAGGTTATTAAAAATAAGGGATGAACTGCTATTATGGTAATCTAAATCAAGAGATTTAAATGGTTAGAATCCTGAAAAAAATACTTAATACAGCCAAATGAATAGAAATACATATTGAATTCAAGAAAACAGTTTATATCTATAGAATGGTAGAAGCTGTCTTTAAAAAAAATGACTAAAACTAGGTTTTAAGTATTATCATAGATTACACCCTCAACCTGATCTTTCTGTGCTTCCCTGAAAAATGAGCTAACAAAATCTTTGAATGGATAATAAAAGGGAATGGAGACAGGAAATGCTGGAGAGGATATGCCAAAAAAACCCTCCCCAAAACCCAACCACCCCAAAACCAAGATCACATAGCTGAGAATCTTGTATTATGGTGCGAGGTGTAATTAAATTAATCTGGTATATTGAAGGGAAGTTTGAGAGATGGGTTGATAAATGAGTACAACTGTTTAAACATGGGAATTATATCTGACAGCACAGAGCTTTTTGATCTTGCTGTCAGAAATAGAACACAAGCTAATTACCGGGAATTGAAAAAAAGACGATTGTTCTAGAAATAATACACAAAATTATTGGGACACCTGAAAGGGTCATGATTCCCTTAAAACAGAATTAGATGCACTTTCATCTAGCTTGTGGAAGACATTCTACTAGTGGGCAGTATAGAGGGTCATACTGAATAATTACCGTGTCCTTTCTGGTCTTTGAGGATAAGATTCAGTCCCCTCACATTTTTGGCCTTGGGAGGAAAAGTAGACAAATTTAAAGTTATAGAAGACTTGATTGATCACCACAGTCTCATTTTTGCACCTCAGAGCAGGGCAGTATGTAATAATATCTCATAATTTAGGCATTAAAATAATTGCCTGTAAAGTCAAGATGTTTTTGTTTCACTTGATGTAAATCTACATTAATGTATTGTGGTTACGGACTTTTGATTTTTCCTCTCCATTAGGGCACAGAATGGGTGATGGTTAGAGAAAGGACCACAGATACCATACTGTGAAAATGAACTGAAATTCATTGTTTTCTTTATTTCAGTTTGCAAAAATTTCTTTCCAGCTTGCTTTGCAGAACATTATGGAGTTTCACTTTCCTTCTAATCATGGATACAGTTCACCTAGTCATAACTGATTATTTTTCCTTCAGGAAATTGGGTGCTTTCTAACTTTTTACTCAGGATACATCTATGAGGGCTTTTGTCTTAGTCTGATAAAATAAAGTGCAAAATTTGATGAGTTGTTATGTCAGGCTAGATGATCTAGCATGTTTTTTGGCATATATATAGGATATTAAAATATGTAAAGCAAATGGATAAGCAATCTGTATCTTTAGGAATAAGTATGTACATATAGTCTTATTTTAATAAGAAGGTAAGCAGAAATATTTTAAGATTATATTACACAAGATGTTCTTCACTTTTTTTTTTTTTTTAGTGATAAGGCTTTTCAGTATCTTTTGATAAGCTTTCCCTCTGTTGTGACAGGATTACTTCTGCACGTATATAAGTAAACTACAAAAAACTTTCTTAAGAAAATATCTGACAACTCAGTTCTCGAAAGAAACCTGTAGATGTGACACAGGAATTCAGTGGCAATGCAGAAGCACCTTTTTATCTGGGAACCTTCTCTTCTTTTTCTTTTTGAACCTCAGATGGCCTCTCCTGGCCCTTAAGTGACATATGCAGAAATTGAAATAGCAGAACTGAACAGCACTCCATGAAAACTATCATGCAGCGCTGATAATGAAGAACCAGTGTCATCAGGAAGGTGCAGCTAGCTTATAATAAGGCAATATCCACAAAGGAATCCTCTCCTAACCTTATACAGTGATTGTTTTGGAACATGGAGCAAGATATTTTATATTATTTATGATTCTTTGTACTATTATATAAGTACTTATGAAAGAAAAGCTTATTGGCAATCTCTTTGAAAGGCATTCAGTTCAAGTCCTTCTTCAGATCAAATCTTGACCCCATTTAATCGTAGAGGCTGTAGAGGCTCTATGAAACTTACGTCCTACCTCATAAAAAGTGATGTTTCTGCTGTTATCTTGCTAGTCTTACGGGAGAACAATTATGATATCGGAGAGCAGAGACAGTCTCAATTGCATTCTGGCCACTGTATTTGTTTCCAAAGAAAGGGAGAAGAAAAGGGATATTGTTGAAGATCTACCCAAGCACCTGTTACCTAAGTCACAGGGCCACAGGAAGGCTAACAGACTTCCCTTCCTCAGCATTATTATTCAAACTTGTGTGGAAAGCTTTCTTTAGCTGTTGCCTTAAATATGTCATTTAAACATTTGACTGAAACTTTATAAGTTATGTGGTACATATTAAAGGCTGGAGACAAAAGCTGAGTTTTTTTAAGTCTTTGTGTTTTTTCGCTAGTGTACACTGTTTATGCTCTCAACATGGTTATTTAGTGGCTTGTTTTAAGCTAGCTATTTAAGATGTTAACATTATTTTATTTTGGGTGGCCCATGAAGTGTGATTGTCCACACAGGGAGATTCTTTTCCTCTGTGACACATCAATGGATGGTATCTTGGACTATTGTAGACTTGATGCAATACTTGCAAGATGCAGGATGTTAGTGATGTCAGCTGCAAAAGAGCAGTCTGGAAGTACAACTCGATTTGATGACTTCACACTAGCAGTCTTTAAATTTAATTTCCTCTTTCACAGGGCTGCCATTCAATAATCCTTTTGAACCAAGAACTGCTGATAATTCAAGCACCCCATAAAACCTCCTTATCAATATATTCTAGCCATGCTAAAGCAATTGCTTTGCCTTCTGGGAGAAAATTAAGATTATTTTGTCTACAAACACTTTTATCCAGACACCATATACTTCTGTTATAAACATTTCATAACTAAGCAATAACATCTGATTTTGTGAAGTATGAATTTAAGATTGTTTATCCCAAGTATAGCACTGATAAATTGTACTAGTTTCCTGACTATATTATTTCTACTAGAAAATGGATTTCTAAACAAGAAAAGTGCAGTGCCTTAATGTAAAATTTATTTTTTCCTTAACATTGCAAGTCACATAATACTGTTCAGTGTTGTTCTCCAAAGGAGTTTTTTTTTCTGTTATGAAGTCACCAGTGTTTTCTTCTACAAGGCATAACCCTACTCCAGCTTTTGTGATAATTATACTCTTGCATGCTGGAACTAGTTTCCAACCTTATGCCTCATTACCTGCCTGAGGTGGACTGTTATCACACACAAAACTTATGTTCCCTCTTGCATGTTTTACTCAGATAATCTTGTAAAAAAAATTTAACCTGTGCAAATTTTACATGCATCCGATGAAAATATTTATTTTAGGAGTTCATTTCTATATCATACATGTATGGAATTTTGATAGATATTAAAAATAAACAAACAGTTAATTGAATAACAATATATTTAAATTGCTCTAATACACTGGAAGCAAAATTGTTGCTATGTTATTAAAAATGAGAATTAATTGCTTATGACTTACATAATTTTCCTGTCCTAAACTCTTGGCACATAACCAATTACATTCATAAATTACTATACTATGTTTTTAATGAAATAATTTTGGAAACACTGATATTCATCCCTATTAAAATCTCTGGTCAATTAAACTTACTGTTCATGAGAGTCAACAAGTTCTTTGATTATGGGACTGTGGACAGAGAGAACGAATGCCATAGTTAAGGTCCTCCCAGTGAAATTGCCCTGTAAAGGGAGCTTAGAAATCTTACCACTATGGAGAGTGGTGCTGCCTTGTTCCTGCAGGGACAAGGCTCTGATTAAACTGTTAATCTTTGAAGAAACAGGTCAGTTGCAGGATTCATAACCTCTAAAGCACGGATGGTCATCCAGACCAAATGTTTAAACTTGAGTCCAGAAGGAAAATGAAGGCAAGTGAGATCTCTGGAGCCCATCAAGTCCATTCTGCACCAGATGAAACAGTTCTGAGTGTTATTCTGGGGTTTCCCCAAAATAGTAGTAATCTCATAGAATAGTTTCCCCATTTGGTAAATTAACCTGAGATTTATGTTATTTATTTATTAGTATGTTATTATAATATACATATGCATAATTATATTATGTTTTTTTCTTCTAATATGTATTACATCTTATAAATACTGCTATAAATAATAGTATTTATTATTGTGTTATTTAACCTTGCTTGGATCTAGACTATTTATATAATTTATTTTTTTTAGCCTTCTAAAAGGAAAACATTAGTTCTAAATTAGTTGGCTAGGTCTCCTTGAGAAACGTAGAGAAACTTGCACCCCTAAAGATTTCACATCTCTCTCCCAGGCACCTTTAGAAAACAACTCACTCAGTCCTATTTACCTCCAGTGACAGCAGGGTCAGTGCAAACAACCAGCTGAGTCTAGAAGCCTAGCTTTTAGATGGCTGAAATTATATGTGATTAATCCTTTCCCAATTTGAAATGCAGATTTTTCTTCTTCTCCCCCTGTAGTACTTACTAGTGAAAGTATATAATGTGAGGTTGAGAATGAGGATGCTGTGTCTGAAAACATTTCACATTTATTTTACTGTATTCATGCCAGGGGTTTGTTGTTTTTTAAACAAATATTACAAATTATCATCAATGTGTCAAAAGAATACAGAAGAACTGTATTTTCAACAGAGAAAAGGCAGAAAAGTTACCATGCCGGAAACAATAAATTAATTTGCAGATCTGTGTTGCTATTAACACTTGTCTCTACAGACCCACATCAACCGCGGGGAGCCATCCTGAGCCTATATGAAAGCATAATAGTGTTGTAGAGTTTAGACACTTGTCTTTTAAGTGGATGTGCTTATGATTAGATGAATGGTTTCTTAACTGAAAAGTTTCTTGCCACTAGAGGGCTCAAAATTGCTGTGTGATTTTATGTATGAATACACGCATAAACATATATATGCACATATATACATACACACGCAATGTATGATATTTGTACAGTATTCATGTGCATGTCTTTTGTTTGTGTGTGCACAGGTATAAACACACATATATGCACATACATATACTTGTATTTTAATAGATGATCTATTTTTCTTTGATTTTAAAGGCTTTGAGCATTTAAATGTAATTCAAATCTTAAAGATTTTTAATATAACTGCAATTCACCATATTAAGGTGATTTTTTTTTTTAAGTTCATAAAATAATTACGGTTTTTAACTTTGTTCTCAGATGGCTGGATTTACACAGAATGTTCGTTTCATCAAATTGAATAGTGAAAACAATCACAATAAAATAGAATTCAAACTTCCATGACCAATGCCTGCTGCCATCGTATGTTTTACTAAGATATCTAGATGACACTGAATAACAGGGGCATAGTTCATTTTTTCATAAATGACTTTCCAGAGAATGTAATGCAGTGCTGCAGAATCTATCATGCTAAGCATTTTTGTTTGATTATATGACATATGCTCCTGGGAAATCTTAGAGGCTCTAAATAAATAAAATGTTCCTGGAAAGCTGACTGTTTTCTTTCACTAATGTGACAATTGTAATGAGGAGAGAAATGGCTTTCAACCATTTTTAAGTAATACATAATCTTTGGAGATAGTGCAACCCATTTCCTCTACAGTATGACGATGTAATAATGAATAATTTACCCATGCAGTCCAAAAGATAATTAACATATTTTCAGTCAGACTTGACATATACAAAAATTTGAGGTATCAATATTTTCTAAATGTTAGCACAGGTTTATTCATCTAAGTATAAAAAATTCGCTCCAGAAACCAATGAAGTTTCAGAACATTGTGATTAACAGTAATGTATGTTGTTGTAGAAATAGGAACACAGACAACAAAATGTTTTGCAGACATTTATTGCTGTACATAATACTCAATTTTGAATAGTTTGTTTGGAATTTTTTTCTGTATAGAAAACTGTGGAAAAGCACAAGAAAACAGAAGATACTTTTTTTGCAGCACTTCAGTGTTTTGATTGTTTGGAAAAAAATGTGTTGAATATGATCATGTATATGAATAAAGACTACTCAAGTGAATCATCATTTGCATAACTGAACCAAATCTTTCAGACTTTGATACAGAATAGTATCTTTGAATTTGGCTGGACTAAGTGTGATTACTGCCATGTGATTATCACAATTACAGTTAATTACTAACAATTGAATAAAGCTTTAGCGTATACATTTTTAGCATCATCATCTTATGTGAGTTTTCTTAAATTGTTAAAAGTCATACCAGATATTTCACCATCACAAAATGGTATATTTTTCAAAATGCACAATAAAATAATTGGGGGTGTTGGAAGTTTAGACTAAATAGTAAAGTAGGCTGGAAATACAATTCTATTGCCATGTACACTTATCTAAACTTTAAAAGCACAGCATATTATAGTCCCATTTCTGTTAACATATTTACTTTAAAATGAAATATATGTGCAACTAAGCCAAGATATTTTTGCTTAATAATTTTAGCTCTCGCATGTTTTGCTTTAAAAATTTAGCTTTACTGATTATGTGTGATATTAGATTAGAATTATAATGTTCTAATAAAAACCTATCATCTTTTGTGTGCTTTTTCTTATGTGTAATGCATTCTTAATTTACCAGTCTGTAATCTGAACTTGGAAAACAACATGGCATATGGGATGACAGATATCAAAAATGGTTTTCTTACTGATAGATAGGGTTGGCTGGCATATTCATCACATCACCTTTGGTTCCAGGAGTAAATCATCCTGAAATCAATAAAGTAGAATGAAATGTATTGAAACTACTTTTATTAGATTAAAATTATAGGTTTTCTAAATTTAAAATACATTTCCATAACTGGAAGATCCATTTCCTTCGCCATAGCCTACTGGAGTCAACGAAATTATGCCATGAATAAGGTTCTATCCAGATGGAGTTAGCTGTTCCATTAGGATCCTAAGAAAAAAATATCCTTATCATATCACACCACTGTACGACTTAGTTCTAGTGATTTTACATTTATATTATTATTCTCAGTAAAAGAAGGACGCCAAACTACTAGAGAGTGTCCAGAGGAAGGCGACCAACATGGTGAAAGGCCTTGATGGCAAGACTTATGAGGAGCAGCTGAGGTCACTTGGTGTGTGACCAAGCTGAGGGGTGATCTGACCTCATTGCACTCTAAAACTTCAGGAGGAGCAGTGGAAGGGGAGGTGCTGATCTCCTCTCTCTGGTGACCAGCAGCAGGACATGAAGAAATGGAATGAAGCTGCCTCAGGAGCTCAGACTGGGCATTAGGAAAAGGATCTTCACTGAGAGGGTGATCAGTCACTGGAACAGGGTCCCCAGTGAAGTGGTCATGGCACCAAGCCTGTCAGCGTTCAAGGAGCATCTGGACGATGCTCTTGATCATATGGTTTAGTCCTAGGTAGTCCTGTGAGGAGCAGGGAGTTGGACTCAGTGATCCTCATGGGTGCTTTCCAACTCAAGATATTCTATGATTCTACGATTCTATTTCTGTAATCCTCCCGTAAGAGTTTGTCACTCCTGAAACAAATAAGACTTAACTGACAACATTAGGTACATCTGCAATTTTCTTAATAGTTGATACATCATCACTACCTTACATCTCAGCATCCTTTGTAAAGGAAAAAGCTAATCTGAGTTAATGGTGTATAAATATTTATTAATAACAATCATAATACAAAAATAGCAGTGATTTTCACAAAGATCCTACATGCCATAAGATTTGTACTGGGTACAAGGAACTGCAAATATGAAAATTCTTGTAAGAGTGAGGATTAGAACTCTTAACTAAATAGCTGATTTTTTTACCACCTTCAAATGAATTAAGAGACAATTTATATCACCAGTGTTTTACACTATTTTTTGCAGTAGTTATGCTAATTCAGTGCATTTTACAATTAACTCTTGCAACTTTTCAGCTACTGGGATTACAGCTGAATAGGTTGTTTGTAATTATTTTTATCTACAGGCCTATATCATATAGAGAAATCTCTAGAAATAGATTTTAGAGTAATACGAGTTTCAATGCATAGAATGGAAAGAATGAAGTAATATTACATTACATTGATGAAGAGTTTTAATGTCTGTTTTAGTATTTATTGTTCTTTCAATACATATGTATATGTTAAGGATTTTCTCTTCTTTAGAATCATGTTAGGAAAAAATAAATCATGCTGTGCTGTATCCTTGTATTTGCTTTACCCAATTTATGGGAACTTTGTTTCTATGGCTATTGAATTTCAGCAGAACTGAATACATCTCATTATTTGGAGAAAAAGAATGCTGTCCAACTCATTAAATCTAGATGAGGTGAATATATTCTATTTTGTTGCGTATTATCCAGCAAGCATTTTCTCCATCAAACTTTAGGCATTTTATTAGCTAAAATTGTCAGTCTCCATATGGTTTCTCTTTCACCACCAAAGAAAGTTATCATTGTTGTTGCCTTTGCTTAGGTAGAGCTCCTTAATGTGGTTTATTTCAGATATGATTTGATATAAACAAAGATGGAAGTGGCAAAGATGGAAGAGGTGGAATTTTAGCTTTACTATGTTATTTTTAATCTGGTGGCAACAATGAGCTTTCAGGTGGGATAGGATATGATCATTTTAATGAACTTTTTCTTAATTGGACAATATTTGGGGTTTTTTAAATCTCTACATAATATCATAACCTCACAAGTGATTGGCAGTCATGTATTATTTATACATGTCACATCGGTCTTCTAAAATATGAATTTTTCTTCTGTTTTCTATATCACAAGTGCATTACAGATATGAAAGTTGCCAAGACTTTCTATTATAAATGTGCCATTTTCAGCCCGATGGCTATTGTTACTCTATGCTTCTCCTCGTCCATGAACGTGTTCTGTAATACCACTGCCATGACACCCTATTGAGTTAAGAAATGCTAGGCATTAACCAAACTTAACTGGCTAAACTGGCAAATATAAGCTATCAGACTGAACACAGCTTTTTAGAAACTTTATTTTAAAAAAAAACATGTTAAATATGGGGTTAAAGAGATTAAAACCCGTTGTTATAAACACGTACAAAGATTAGAGTTCATTTCCATTTTAAATACTTACTAACAGGCATACCAAGTGGGGTAAACATGTAGGACAAGATCCCAGGGCTCGGGATTACAGGATTCTAACAGCAGTCAATCCAAAGCAATGACAGCATGCGACAGAGGCAGGAGGTCCACTTATAAATACCTTTGTTGTGAGCCATGATGAATCTGTAAGCATTGTTGCTAATACGCACAATGATCCTGTTTCCATTTTTTTTTTTTTTGGTGATTTTTACTTTTTTAGGGCCATTCATCTCACTTGCAATGACTCAGTTCTGCAGTAATTTTATTTTTCCTGTTTCAACATATGATTTTTTTCTGTTCCAGAGCAAACAGCTTAAACCTTTAAGTGAAAATAAGAACAAGAAGAATACAAATATTTAGATGTTTTGAAACAGGAGTCTTCCTGCTTGGCTAAAATATTACAAACAAAATACTCAACAGAAAATTTACAGGAAACATAATCAGGCTTTTTAATATATTTAATGTATAACTTTCTACAACATCATATTTTTATCTGTTTATTATCAACATAATGGCTATGTAAAGATTTTCA
Source organism: Balearica regulorum gibbericeps (assembly GCF_011004875.1). Classification (NCBI taxonomy): domain Eukaryota; kingdom Metazoa; phylum Chordata; class Aves; order Gruiformes; family Gruidae; genus Balearica; species Balearica regulorum. Next base: position 32,245,223 of record NC_046188.1, read on the forward strand.
CCTTAATTTGTGATTTTTAATTATTGAAAAGTATGCCTTTTAGTTTTCAGTTTTGTAACTGCCAAATTTTAAATTATATACCAGCTGTTATTTTGTTTATATACAATTTATTAGAAATGAGAAATTACATATTCCTAAATACTCTTTATATATATTCCTATTACAAATCCCTAAATATCTCTATGCAAAATTCATTGAAATAGCCCATCACTAGAATATGAAGAGAATCTCTCTTCTTGCATGAAAGCTTTGCAGTTTTTGTTAATATCTTTTATATAGTTTCCTTCCTTTCTCCACTTTTTCCCCTTAAGTATTTTGTATTGAATGACTTAAAACCCCTTGAAGTCAATAGAACTCTTTACATCCAGTAGGTCCATGCACTTCTGTCCTCTATCTGAAGGGCCTACTGAAAAAAAAAAAAAAAAAGTTTCTAAACATGATATATGTATGTGGAACATATAAAGCAATTAATAACTTCTCTGAAAAAAATGTTTAAAATCCCATAGTTTCAAAAAGGTGATCAGGGATGCAGTAGAAAGATTCCCATTGACTTTATGCTTGGATGAGATTTGGTGGCTTAAATCTGCAACATTGAAGCAATGCAACTCTCTCCCATTGAACTGGAAAGAATCGAACCATTAATTCAGTAAGGTGGATAAACATACGCTTTATTTTGAGCAAATGAGTTGTTCCATTCACTTTGGATGAATTTAAAGTCATGCACCCACTTACAAACATACATGGCAACATCATGGTATAAGTCTTAGTGAAATGTAAATCAAAATTAGTTACATTTTGCAACTAGCATTAGAATAGGAAAGTGACTCTGTAAGTGATTAAATTAAAAATGGTCTTGTATTTAGGTACCTTTTCATGTTTCCAGTGCTGCTTTCACTGAAACAAAATAACAAGATGAATAAGCCCCAGAAGTAATTAGTAATCTGCCACCACTTCCTTCTGGCTCAAAATGGTAACTAAATAATTTAAATAGACTTGTACTACCAGTGAGCCGTCTGTTTTAACCTTACTGCACTAAGGAACACCCTTTGTCTCAAAAAAGCAGCATTATGTCTAATCCCCATGCTTTCTCTGGGGCCAGATAGCCTTTGTGTGCAGCTGACACACAGATACATGTTTTCATGGCAAACTCTGAGGATATGTGCCAAATCATTCTGGCCAATTTCTCCTGACAGCAAGTTTTATATGTTTACCCCCCCCCCCCCCCCCCCCCCCCGCCCAGGAGACTTTCCAATTCAGAGGTATTTTATAGTAATTGATTTCAAGTGGGTAGAAATATAAAGCACTGGGATCATTAATTTTTTGCTGGTGAAGTAAAATAATTCATTCAAGAACAAACTCTAAGCCATTTGCTAAACTCTAGGGAAGAATCAGTTGAAGTTCCCAGTGTAACTTTGTATTCTTGAAGGTAACAGCTATTGCCTAAAATCTTGCTGCACTGAAAATTGATTTGTAATCTACTGGCATATGCATTTTTATATAGTAAGCTTTTAAAAAGTATTTCTAAAGATCACTAGATCGCTACTAGGAACTATTACTATTGCAATAATATTAGAGATATGACTTTTATTACCTTTCTGTTGGCAAAAATCCTACCATTATAATAGTATTATATTTTTAAAAATTACTTTTGCTGGAATAGTTTTTTATTTGGAAAAGTGAGTACAAATTATACTGGAAAAAAGTGAGTTTTGTTGGTGATTAACAGTAGAAGAGTTTACTATTATAATTTTACTAGGATATACTTGTCTTTAATGATCTCAAGTAGTATACAATTTGGCAGTGAGTAAAATGAACAGAGTAACTCTACTTTTGCTACATAATTTAATATAAATAGTGGTTAGCACAGAAAAATCAGTACCTTTGTCTTCATTGTCGCATTCTTGTTTTTCCTTTGTCCCCTGTGCAACATGTTTACTTGCCTTCTTTCCATTACTTTTCCAGCAGGATTTCTGATCTTCTCCACTAAAATAACTCCCATTTATCAGCTGAACTATAGCAAACTTCCAGGCTTCAAAAATCCTGAATAAGGTCCTATATTGTAAGACTACACTTAAAAGTACGACCTGGTATTACTAGTTTTAATTTATGAGAACAACCAAGACTGTATTAAGCTCTTTGGAAGCATGATTGAGCTCTAGCAGAGATGTCTTTATGACCACTTAGGGGGTGCTGCGTTCTTCCAGGTCCTTCGGTTCACAGGAAGGGGACCAGGCTTGACAACAGAATCAATGAAACTAAGTTTGCTCTTAATGTCTGTTTTGTCATATTTAATCTACCCTAAAGTGCCAAAATTTCAAACAAGTAAGATAGTTGGTGGTGTGTGGGCAAAATGCAACATAAAATAGTGATACTGCTAGAGCAATTATAATAACAGAGATTGGAAACAGGTATGCTGATTCCTTGAAAAATACCCTGTTCACCATAGTGTTAGAGGAATACATCTTGAAGCATCTGGAGTGATAACTGGCTGAATTCAGTTTGTAGAAGAGATGCTTCACCGATGTTCTTTTGTAAGACAGAGGTACACAATCAGTAACACCATAAACTGACATAAGCTACACAATGTGATCCTGCTATTTCTCACATACTATGTTACATCATTGTTTCATTACAATGGAATTACTCCTAGTTTGTTAGTTTTAATCCCTGAATTATCTATTTTCCTATTAAAAAAAAAAAAAACAAAAACAAAAAAAACCCAAACCAAAACCACAAAAAACCCCAACCCCTCAAAAACCCCAGGAAACACTACTATTATTGGAAGGCAATTGAAATCAAGTCTTCAATTTATTTCCTTCTGAGAAATAAAAGGTCATTAAATTACTGTACAGAAAGATCACCATGGAGATGCCTTTTGGGGGTAAGTGTCTAGCTACTGGAGTTTCATGGATCATGCCCTGATTCATGTAGTCAATTCCTTGGGAGGGATGAAAAATGATCTTGTCCTGAGGCTACCTTATTTTTATACTGAGGTCTGGGTAGGTCCTCAGGTAACCCCAAGATATAAAGAACACAAGAACAGCTTATAAATCTGATCTACAGATTCAAGAATGAAGAACTGAGAAGAATTCACTTCTGTACTCCTGAAGAAAAGTCAAAAAAAGCTTTTGCAAATTTTGATGAATATTGTGGGAATAGGAGGAGGCAGGTGATCCTTCAGCCGAGACAACAGAAGTGGACATTGATTTCCTACACACACTCTCTCCTTCCACCACTAGAAAGGGAGTTTTGGCCAATATATTCATGCTATGATAAATAGTATGGTCAAATTATTTCTGATTTTAAGTTACTATCCTCAGTTTACTGGAAAAACAAAGCTACTACACAGTAACGGTCTACAACATGAAAGGGTTTAACAGTTGTCTATGTTCTTTTTGGTGAAGAGTGCAGCTATAAACACTTGACTTTAAGAAGTTTGGTAGTGCAGATAATATAGATGCAGATAATAAAAGGAATATAAATATGGGAAAATAGATAATCAGGTTACTTTTGGTTTAATCCATGTTTATTTTTTTTCCCAAACTCTGTGTTTGATTTTCCTAAGATTAATATTGCTGCAATCTTGGAGAAGTTCCACTGAAACTGAAATTTTTTTGCTGATGAACAACTTCCACAGTATTTAAACAAGCAATGATTGGATAATTTAATCAATAATAATAATAATAATAGTTTAACTGATATATTATTGAAGGAAAAAAGTTTCATAACAGAAGGTGAAAGTTAGTTAAAGATTTGCAAGAGACTTCTGAGTTTGTCACTAACTGTAATTTAAGCGGAGCCAGAGTTTACCAGGAATCACAGCAATCGTTCAGTAATTAAAAACGGCCAATAGCAGTGTCATCATTTTGGACAAAGACCGTAGCTGTTTTCTTTTACCTAGCCAGGATGTTTAAGAGGTATTGTTTTTCATCTAATGGTTATTGGGCTCTGCCACAGTTCCCATAAAGGGAAAACCAAAGTGTTCATTCTGTTAGCCAGAGGAGAAATATCCATCGTCTCTACAAGAAACATGAGGTTGAGTTCTGTTCCACAAAGTGGACTTCATCAGATGAGGTGATGTTTACTAGAACTTTACCTCAGTTATTCTGCAGATTTCTATTTGTTAAAATATATGCTTAATTGCTTTGGTTTATGCCTCTTCCTAATGCCTTTCATTTCTAAGCACAGCTCTCATCTCTGTGGGAGAGATTAGTTTGAACGCTACCATCCACACCTCCACCAGCCAAGAGCGTTTTTAGAAATAAGGCTGGCAAATTGCATTCATATTCCATGTCATCACTGAACTAAGTCTTGCTGAAGTTATAGAATACATTAGCTGGTAGGACATGACTGAAAGAAACAGAAAAGGAATCAAGATCCCATAACAGCTTGAACAACCTCTGGTTAGAAATGTCGGTCTAGAGGTGGCTGAAAAATAAATGCTGAGCAACAGATTACAGATTTGGAAAGAGAAGAAAACTCTGCTGATACAGACTTTTTTATTTTTCCATCGGTCCTTTCTCCATAGAAATCATGACAGAGTGGGAGCAAGGAGCAGACCTCCACAACTATTTTCATTTGTGCTTCAGACCATGAGCAATGCAGGAGGCTGATGCACCGCAGGGCAGCATCCTAGGTTGCCCGTATTTTGCGAAAAGGTATTTCATTGCCCCCACCTATGACAAAAACACAGCTCGCTCTGAACTGCCCGTGACCTCTACCACTAGAGGGCTGCACTTCAGGTGAGATGCCCCCCTAGACCTCAATTATCACTGCTCCGAGCAGTGAAATAAGGAGAAATAAGCATACTCTGAAGCATATCTGTAATAATTAATACCTTTATTAATATTAAATCAATAGGTGTTGACATGTTTATTATATGCAGCTATTTGCTTAGTTAAGTATAACCGTTACCAAGAAACTCGCTGAGAGGCTAGTTATATAGTTTTAGCTAAATTCTTCAAAGATGAATGTGTGTATTAAACTATAAAAAACCCCGTACTTATAGGTACCAGAAAAGTTGAAAAAGCTTGTCTTAGTGGGACTGGAAGATAACACATTGGGAAATTATTAAACAAAAGGCATTCTGTAGACACAAGGGGAGGCACTTGTGAAACAGCTGTTGGTAAAGAAACAGACTAACGCAGGACAGACATCTGCTGAGTCCGAGGAAATTAGGTTTCAGGATTACCACTTTTTCCTCTAAGCTTATGGAAGATAGACACACAAACAACATACAACAAACAACGCAGCTTATCATGTTACAACCCTTTTTTATTCTACACTTTAATATTCCTGTTGTTAGGAGGAAGCAATACTTTTGTTTAAAGAATGCAATCAAGTAAATGTTTTATAAGCTAATTGGAGCTCCCAAAGTGAAGACTTGCAGGTGCTGAATCCAATCAGATCTGCCACATAATTAAAATTGGTGCAGGGGGCACAGTAAAACAGATGTGGTCTTAAAACAAGAGAATTGTTTGATTCGATGTTACTACAGATGAATGGCACGTATTCAGTGAGATAAAGGGAACAGTGTTATAATTTATCCAGTTTCACTGCGGAAATTGACTCAAGATGGCTTCATTCAAACACTGTGGGTTTTTTTTTACTTTTGTCTTCAAAATTTTCTATAAGTCATTTGCTTAGTTTACAAATAAAAAGAGGCCTCTTAGGACCGATGATCTTACAAACTGGACCTGAGATTTTCAAGTCATGCTGTGCTCTTTCTGGCTCAAATACTAATTAAAATTCTTCAACTGGAACTTAGTAAAGAAAATGGAAGAGCTAGAACCAGTCCCCAGCTTGTTGTGCCATAATTGTGTGAGCAACTGCCAAGGTAACAGAAGCCTAAAATTTTATTTCAGTCAGTAAACTAAGCAATTATGAGTCAGAGTATCTTAGATAAAAAGGGTATGTGATGAGTAAGAAAGTTCCATTTTTATACAATCATTTTTCTGACCATATATGCTATCAAATTGTTAGTGAATCTGCCGCATCTATTTCATCTGCCTGTGAGGAGGCTAGATATCGCATTTCTGGGACACAATTCCCAAAGAAGTCATTGAAAGTTTCCTATGTACAGTGCTGGATCGAGTTCTTAATTTGTGAATGCTTTCAGGCAGGAGCCTGTTTAGATGTTTAAGTGTCCACATTTTAATATCCTATAATGCATTAGATATCTGGCTTGTAATTTATAAGTAGAGGTGATGTGTTGTATTATATATTATACATGAAATTTGTATTTTCAGTACTAAAAATTGTTTGGGGCAGTATTAATGGTAAGTGATTATTGAAACTAAGGCCGAGTCTCCCAGGGAGCTCGGGATGGAAACTGGAGTTCACCCACAAACAGCCAGGTTTCAAGCTTGCATAGTAGGAGGGGAATCAAGTCAGCAGCCATTCTGCACACATACGCATCAATACGAATTTAGCGGTCTAACGCAATAAACACGCATTTCTAAATCTTGTAGTGTTGATACTCTAGTACTGACCACTACCCTTACGGTTATATCGGGTTGAGAAATTTTTCTCAAAGGCAATGAGTCAGTTAAATAGCAAAGAGGCGGGCAAAACCGCTTTTATAGTACATAGACAATCCTCCGAGCCCTCCCATCCCCACCCCCCTGCACCTTACGACGTTTTAAGCCTCAAGATGAATAATCTGAGATTCGTAAGCAAAAATAACCTTCGTCGCAGTGAAACGCCTCTGAATTTCCTACAAAATATTTACATAAGAAACGCCGCTCTGTGTCACACAACTCCAGCTAGCCCGGCTGTCACAGTATAATAATTAATATCTTTATTATTTTATTTTTTTTTTTCCTACAAGCCTGCGCGATGCAGCCTGGCGCGTCCAAGGCTCCCGTCGCGGAGCGGCAGCGCTGCCCCCCGCCCGCCACCGCCGGGAGGAAGGGCCCCATCCACACCGCCCGGGTCGCGCCGCGTCGCGCTGAGGTGGTGCAGCCGGCCTCAACGAGGACACGTCCCCGCTATCCCACAGCCTCCTCGAGCAATCTCAGCCGTCCTCCCACGCAGCTGCGGGCCTATGAGGCGCAGTGTGTAACCCAGGTGACGCCGCATCACGGCGGGGACCCTCCCGGGGCGGGAGCCGGCCCCCACACACGCCCTCCCCACCGTCGTCGTCGTCGTCGCCGTCGTCGCCGCCGCCGCCACCACCCCCCGCCGGCCGCCGCAGAGGTTAAACCACCCCCGCCGCCCCCACAACGGCTCTTCCACTCGCGGCCCGTGATTGGCTGTACGTTTCAATCCCAACCTTGCTCTCTTTTGTTCCGATTGGGCACATCTCCCGCCTGTCTTCGCTGGAAGCCCCGCCTTTCTTTTTTATTCCGGCCCCCCACCCCCCCCCCACCCCCCCCCGCCTGTCCCCCGTCCCCCCTCCCGTACTTGCACCCCCTCCCACGGCTCTAACCTCTCCTGCCTTTTGGGTTTCCGCGGTGCAGCCGAGGGTGGCGGCCCCCAGCCCGCGGCCGGCCGGCCAACCAGCCGCCCGTGCGCCCGGCGGTGGCGGTGCTGGGGCGAGAGCGGAGCAGCGCCGCGCGGGCAGAGATCCCCCCTCGCCACCCTTTGCACGCGAGCCCGTCAGTGAGGGAGGGCACGAGAGCCCGAGAGCGGCGCGCAGCCGAGCCGCAGCGCCAGGCGCGGCACCAGGGCAGGCAGGGACGGAAGGGGGCTCGGAGGCAGCGTGAATCATCTCCCACTCGCTCCCTCGCCCACCATTTACACCGCTCGCTCGCTCCCTCCCTCCTTCTCCCCCTCCCTCCCTCCCCGCCGCCTCAGTCTCACTCGTTCTCTCTCCCCTCCTCTCCTCTCCCACTCACTCTCTCCCCTCCTCTCCTCTCCCACTCACTCTGTCCTCTCCTCCTCCTGTCTCACTCTTTTCACTCTTTCCCCTCCTCCCCTCTCCCCCTTTCTCTTCCCTCTCTCGCCCCCCTCGTTCCCCTGTCTCCCTTCTCCTCATCTCCTCCTGACACTGCACTGCAGCTGCTCCTCCAGCCCAGTCCTGCCCGCTTCCCTCCCTCCTTTCCCTTCCCTCCCCCCGGGTGCCAGATAAACAAGGCGCGCAGCATCCTCGACAATCCCGAGCTTAAATCTACATTTTCGAAAAGGACAAGAGAACGGGACGAGCCCCCTCCCCTCCTCCTCCTCCCCCTTCCTCCTCCTCCTCCTCCTCCTCCTCCCCCCTTCCCTCCCTGCCCCCCCACCACAGAAGGGAAGAGACAATTCTCCTCCGAGCAGCAGCAAACATGATGGCGGCAGCTCCCATCCAGCAGAACGGGACCCACACCGGGGTTCCCATAGACCTGGACCCGCCGGACTCCCGGAAAAGACCGCTTGAAGCCCCCCCCGAAGCCGGCAGCACCAAGAGGACCAACACGGGCGGTGGGTATATCCTCTGTCACCTCCCCCCCCGCCCAACCCACCCACCTCTCCGCTTCCCTACCTGCCTGCCTGCCTCCCCCCCTTCCCCCCCAAACATTCCCATTTCTCTAATGTTATCATTCATCAAAATGGCGTCGGTTTTCAGCATCTACCGGTCTTTTTATTTAATATCCACGCCGGGGCTGCACAGCCGTGACCCTACGGAGGCTAGGAGGGAGCGCAAGGGGCTTCTGCAGCCCAGCCATCTCGCTCGCCCGTTTAACGATGGGCGAAAATAAATGGCAGCTAGAAGGAGACGGCAAACGCACTTTCCTCCTTCCACATCCTCTGGGTCGCAAGTTGAATTTCAGCCTTGCCGTGCGTTTTCCTTCTCCTTGGCCTCACTTCTATTGTCAGCGCATACACGGCGTGTGTTTGCCGTGCTGGGGGCGAGGGCTGGCTGGTGGCGGGGGGAGTCGCCTCTCGGCTGCGGGGACTCGCTAGTTAACATCCTGCTCTTCCTGGAGGAGATGAGTTATAACGGGACCAGCATCTCCTCTATCCGTTTGCACTGGAGTCGTCATAACAATGCACCGAGGCAGAGGTGAATTTATTTGCCCAATACTAAGAGCAGCGGGCTAGCTGTACGTAGTGCATGGTTTCAGCCAGCTACGTTAATACGGGCGGGCACGACTGTCACACACAGGCACTTCTTGAGACGCTTATAGTCTCGGATAAGAGAAGTGAGGTGAACCGGGATCGTTCCTTCTGATTAGGGGAAAAAATAACAACTTGGCGAAACAGGTTTCATGGTAAAAGTCTTGATATCCGTGCCAATGGGACGTTGCCTTAATTACTGGGGAGAGCCTAAGTCTGGGGAACCAGCGGACCCTTATTGTCTTGCACTTTTTCGGAGCCGGTTACGGAAGGTCCTTAGACTTCAGTGTGGCTGGATTTAGCAGTGGGGTGAGGGTACAGACAATTGTGCAGTTGCCGAATCAGACTGGGAATCCTTTTTTCTTTTCCCACTCCATTCATTATATGTTTGTTTGGGTTTTTTTTTTGTTTGTTTGTTTCTGTTTTTTTCCTCTTCCGATTGTGTGCTTTAACGCTAGTGGTGGGTAAAAGACTGGTATTGTCTATCTCGTCACCTTTTAAGTGTATTTAAAATAAGTGTCTTAGGCTTTTGATCAATTGGTAAAAATTCTTCTTAATGTCCTTTAATTAATGAGCTTAAAAGAGATCATTGTCGCTTAAGAAGTGCTAAAGGAATACATCAGGATTACTTAGGCAAGTGATTTCATCCGCACCAATGTTGAGTTGTTTTCTTGGCAGTGGCTGAAATGCTTGGAATAAAACCCCACATTTTGGGTGGGTTATTTGGTAGCAGAGTAGTCGTTTTGCTCACTTAAGAAGAATGCAGGCAATAGCTAATTGCTATTCTCATGTGTTTGCTAATGACAAACAAATAGCCCATCAGAATTTACAATTCATTCCTTCTTAGTTTTGGCATTTCTTTTGCAGTATTTTCAAGCAAGGTTGTAGTTGTCACTAAGCACGTTTTCGTGCAGGGCTTTATTTTTTTTGAAGGGGTCTGATCATTTCTGCGTGCTGTAGTTACCATTGGGGAAAAAATTCTACCTTTGAAATATAATTCGGATTTCATTCTTATTCTTTTACTGAATTAAGGAATCTATGTGGATTCTTTAATTTGCTCAGAATAAACATACATATTTTAAAATGTCAAAGACATAGTCTAAACATGTCGTGTAGAATGACGCAACTGGTCAGATGTAAATGCATGAATTACTGGATGAGTTTAAAGATGTAACATTTTGTTTATTTGTGGGTCTGGGGAGGAAAAATCAAAGTTTGTAAGCCATATTAACCATGCATATCTCAATTTTTCAGAGGATGGCCAGTATTTTCTAAAGGTCCTCATACCTAGTTATGCTGCTGGATCTATAATTGGGAAGGGAGGACAGACAATTGTTCAGTTGCAGAAAGAGACTGGGGCCACCATCAAGCTCTCTAAATCCAAAGATTTTTACCCAGGTAGGTGCAAAAATTAGCCAATTCTTTATTTTTAAATCCCAAGGGGTGTATGTACATGTCAGTATGTTTCATATATCAACTAAGCTTCCAGTGCAGCTGGAAGCATTATTTCTCAGAAAAGTATGTTACAAAGTGCAACAGTGAATATAAATGTTCTGTCTGTCTTGGTACATGGAATGGATTGGGCACTAACTGCTTGAAATGTGTTTAAAGATGTTTACAATCTTGCGAAAGAATATTTTCCTTAACATTTTGATTGCTTTGTTTTTTAGTTTAAAATAAAAATAAATCTAGCTTTAAGGAACCAACTTGCCAGCTGGTGTAAAAATAATTGTTCGTTTGAACTTTCCAGACATTGTAATGACAATTAAGCTAGAATGAGTAAAAATGAGAGGCCGCCTCTTAAAGAATGGGCCATTTACTTTAAATCCATTATGTACCTTCTTTCTGCTTCACTGCTTTGTTCATTGGCTCTGGAGTGAAGTAAAGAGGACAAGTGCTGCTCTTTATATATTCTTTACGTTATGTTTATCATGATGGTGGAAGAAAACTCTATTATAAAAGTGAAATACTCTGGATGAATAAAGAAACGAGGATTTTATATCAACTATATTAATGCACAAGAAAGAAGTTTTTAAATTTTGCATATAACAATAATAAATACCTGATTTAGCATTTCTCCTTTATAAGATTTCTGAAGAGAGACTCTTACATAATTATATACAAGATTTTAGCTTCTGCAATTGACTAATCATTTTTTCCCAAAGATGAACAAATTAGCGTTCGATAATTGAACTTTGTTCTAGAGGACTTTTTAAAAACTGATGCAAAATAACAACATAGCTAACACTTTTTTTGGTTTTACGATTTTGTTATTTTGAAGAATAACTGGTGATTTAGAATTGAGTTGACTGGCTGTTAACTACTCTTCTGTTGGAAAAATAAGAGCTGCTTTGCATTTGATCTAGTTTAACAAGATGACTGAATTCTACAAAATAGTGAAGGCAGTTCGTATGGATGTAAACGAACACTAACATTGGAGCATTTAGCTTTCCCATCCTCTAACTTTAGTGTCAGGCAGAAGTGAATAATTTTTTGTTAATGGGGAGGTTGTGGTCTATTTACAGTGATGATTTTTTGATGTGGAAATTTTAATGCACCTGTTGTACATCTCCTTAATGAATCTAGTTTATAATACTTAACTACCAGAGGTTACACTGATGCATGTAGATTTTTTCTGTTGAAAGGTACAGCTTATGAATTGATGTTTGTTGTCTTTTTTTTTTTTTTTTAATTTTCTTTAGGAAGTTAGAAAAAATGGTCTTTTATTTTGAAAGGTATGTTAGAGTGGAAAAAAAAAATCAATGTAGAATTGTGAAAACTCTTAGAAGAAATAAAAGCATTCAAAAGAGCCTGATTGCAGAATTAATAACATAATCTGGGTAAAGAGCCGCAATAGTAAATTAAATTCACTGTCAATAGATGAAAATGAAATAGATTTTCTGCATTATACATGAGGTGGTATCAGATATGCAAGGATGTTACAGAAAATTGGTGTTTATGAAGAATATTCCAAATACCAAATTACAAGTCTTTTCATTTTACTACAGTTTATTTACACTCACTTGGAAAGGACGCTCCAAAGATTAGATCTTTTGTTCAGTGCTCTAGCATAGTTCTTCTGTGTTCTGATTAAATCAGAATTACATATTTTTTTGTGTAGCAAATTGTAAAGATACAGCAGTAGTAGCAGAAGAACCTTTGAAAAATAAAAATTAGCAGGCTAGAATGACATGTGTAAAAACGTTTGTGACAAATGCATTGTCTCTTAAAATCAGTAGTAATAATATAGATAACTAGGGCAGTGAGGCTCAAGCAGTTTCACTGTAACAGGTGCAAATGAAGTTCCAGTTTGGCTTCATACAGTCTGCTTTGAATTTGCAGCCACATTGTGTCATGTAGAAAATGAGTGTTGTAAGGAAGTTGGTGACCGATAACCTGCTAGAGCATGGAACAGGAATGAGAAATGTATTCCAGCGTGGCTAGCTCTCATTAGTCTTTCTGTTTGCGTTTGACCACCAGCCCATGGAATTTTCGGAGGTCCTGGCATTCCCTGAGCTGATGGCTTTTGGGTTTCTTCCAGACTCTTGTACTTATATAGTGTTAGGGAATACAAACCTTGTGAAATAGCTAATATAAAGATACGGTTTATTTTACTTTCGAAGTTTCTTAAACAATTACTGTTTCCTAATAGAAGTTACTTAGTCCATACCTCTGATGCTTGTGACTATAAATGTATTTAATGTATATTTTGCTATGGAAAGTTCTCTCGCCGAAGCTTCTGTGAAACTTTTCTGGGTTTTTTTCGAAAAGTTTTAGCACAGTTTGAGTAAGTTGCTATTTGGAAAGGAGGAAGTTGGTTGTAATACAGAAGTTATGAGTAGTTTCTATGATCTAATAGTGTTCTTTTTTTTTTTTTTTCCTCTGTGATATAGGACTTCACTATGCAGACTGATTTCTGTTGGAATTATTTTTGTGCATCAAAAGGTGACATAATTACTGAAGAATTATATGGCAGCTCTAATTACAAGAAATTGAAGGAAAAAACAGCTTTTCGCTGAACATGTTAGTTTACAAAATAGGAAGCAGTATATAAATACATTACAGTCCACTACAGTCTTATTTTTTGAGTACACAATTTATTGTTCTCTTTTCAGGTTACCAGCTGGCTTTTTCTAATTGTCTGGATTTCTGCAATTTGACTATAGCTATTGTGCTTAGATTATCCCTGATTCTTTTCTGTTCAGGCTTGTCCCCCTAAGTTAGTGGAAAAGAAATTAAAATGGCAAAATATGCCCTACTTTTAAACTTAATGGTGCTGATCCTTTCTGCAGAGAAGTACAGAGTGTGTATTGACTAGTAGGTTCTGGTCCAAAATTTAAATACGGATGTAGCCATGCTACTTTAATGTTAATGAAGTGAACTAAAGAAAGTGGTCATTCTGTGAAGCTATTTTAATGTATGGTTTTATTTTGAATAATATAAAAAAAAGAGTCAGTATTTCTGTTGTATTAAGCTCTCATTGTCTTATCTGTTTCTCCATTCTGAATTGTAGTGAGCACTGGACTGAAAACTACTCTGGACACATGTATTTTTTTCCATTGCGAATGCTGGCGCGCACTCTCGCTTGCTTGCTTTCTGTCATGCACTCTTGCTCTCTCCTTCTGCGCTCCTGCCCCAGTCTCACACATACACACACACATATGCGCGCACACACACGCACAAAATTGTTACAACGCATCATGTTGTTTATCTTGCAACAGGATCTTGCCTGGTCTGAACTTGGTGCTTGAGTGAATTTGAGCTCGGTCAGTGTTTTTCAATTTATTGGAATATGAAGTCATATGTGTACTGAAATTAGATCATATTAAGAGCAGAGATTAATAAAAAACATAATTAAATGGGGATAAGGTTTTACTGCTTTTAACAATAGATTAGCTGTGTTGTTTTTATAGCAGATTTCTAATCAGTAGTGATCTAAATGTTTGAAAAAGTACAAAAGGTGGGAGTTTCCTCCCCCGTCTCGTGTAGAGTGTATGAAGTGTTGTGTGACGATGTTATGTTTTTACCAAGTGACTTGTATTTGAGATGTTTTATGTTTGAATATCAGATTTTTTGAAACATTGATGTGTTATTGGAGATTGAGCGTCTAGCTAATCATTGTGCAAGTGCCCTTTTCAAAAGTCTCTTTTTCTGATTCTTAAAAACCTTTCAAACACGTTGAATGTGTAAGTAACACAACTGTACAAGAATTTATAATAAGTTTACTTTCTAGCTTCATTACTCCTATTAAACTCTTAGGAAGAAGGAAGGTATAATAGCTTGGTTCAGCATTATTATTTCCTTTATATAATACAGGAATTGTCATGTTAATTTATAACTCTTAAAAATAACCTAAAGTCTAGTAGGGAAAATAATCTGTTTTAAAAATCAACACTTGAAATAATGTTGAAGTGAAATACTGCTTTTTCAACTATGGAAGAGAAAAAAGAGTAATGGAGTTAGAAGCGAGAATGGCGATAGTTATTAGCTGTCTGTTGTCATGCTTCCTTGAAGGTGGTTTGTCATGCATCAGTAAATGCATCTCACTTTTATTCTTGATACTTCTAATATTTTCTAAAGTGTTAACATTAGCTAACTGAGACTTTATAAATATATATCTAAGATTATCAGATTCTGTTGTAAACATTTACTTATATGAGTAACTTTGGGGATAATGGCACTGAGAAAATGACTGAACATTGAGTAGAGATTTCAGAGGTGGAATCTAGAGCTGTGTAGGTTTGTAAAGTAATCACTGGAATTACTGATCTTTCTACTAGTTAAAAAACAAACTAACCAACCAAACAAAACCCCAAAACCAAAAACAACCACCAAAAACCCCCCAAGTGTTGGTTGCCAGCTGTTCAGAGAGATAATTCTCAGTTGGACAGTTGTCTGTTGCCTGGTTACTGGAACAGAATAAAAAAAGTTAGCTTGTTAGCCAAAAGATCCTTAGTATTTTACATTTAAAAGGAAGTTGAAACTGAATATATAACTTGATATGATCTTGAGATTGTTACATATCTAACTCACCCAACATACTATTGCTTAGCAGCTTCTCATTTGGTAGGCTTAGAGAATTTTTGAGTGGAAGTTTAAGTAGAAATTTTGCACTGATTTCTTTTACATGTAGGGACTTTTTCATGTTAATAAGTGAATAAACTTTGACATAGTAAATGGTTTTGGTTTGTACAAAAGTGCTGTGACTTTGTTTTGTATAAGAAAGGTTTTAAACAACTTGTGATAGATTTGGAATGGTTAGTATAATGTTAATAAATGATACAGACTAATTATATGTGCACTTGGTTGGCAAAATAAAGAACAAAGTGAGGATGGTTGTTATCACAGGGAAATGCCATATTTAATAATTTTGGACTTTTTTTCTTGTGATTCATTTTTGTCTAGTTTTCAATATAATTGAAAACCAAATGATTCTCAGTAGATTAGAAAGCTTCTAGTAACAATATTGTTTTTTGATAAAGTTGAGATTTCTGTAAAGATTCTTTAAGAATATCTATTTTCTGGGCTCATGCATTCTGGAAAAAAAAGACAACAAAACCTAAGAGAAATAGTTGCAGTTGGTGTGCAATGAAAATTTTAAATTTTACTCTTTCACAAAGTTTCAAATTTCCATATATTGATGGTGTTTTGTAGGTAGAACAAAGTTTTACTGGACATTTGTCAGAACATAGGTCTTCGAGCTAATATTTAAAAACTATAAACAGGCAATGTCTGAATCTCTTAATTGTTTTCCTCTTCTCCCTCATGCAGTAAGAGAAGCGTGTTCTCGCTTTTCTTAATGGTTGCAACCTGTAACAAGCAAAACCTTTTTCAAATGCTCTTTGATCTTCTTTGTTCTTTAATTAATTGCATTAACTTAAGTATTGTTCTCAGTAGTTGACCACGAAATTTATTTTGCCAGTGATCAGTAGCTTTTTGGCCAGGGAAGAAAATCTTGGATTCAGTGAATTTGTCAGACTGGCTTTTAGAAATGGAGCACAGAGGGATTTGGGAGGAGAGTTTGCGCCTGATTACTATCTCATTTCCGTCTTTGGACACAGGTCTAGCATAAAGTTAAGCAACATCTGTAAAGATTTGACTGGCAAACATCTCTCTGGGACTCATCACTGCATCCTGCAGCAGGTGCAGTCAGCTTTGCAGTCCATCTTAAAAAAAGGTTTGTTTTCAACATTTATCAGTAGGCCAGTGGGAGTTAATGACTTGGTGAGGAATATGGTAGTTGTCAGTTGTCCGGTGTTGGAATGCTGCAGGTAATTGGGCTGGACTGGTGAGAGCTGTGGCAGTGTGCTTCTCACGTTGCACTGCAGCTGCTGTTGATCTTAATTAATCTGACCCTCAGAGGCTGCAGTGTCATGGTATAAAACGCAATACATACTAGGAATGGAAAGGCTGCTTTTTCGACTCTTATTGATGGTCATGTTTCTAGGTAGGCCGTTTGGTTTTCTAATTGGATTTGTTTGACACTAGCCTAAAATTCTTAATGTACTTCAGTCTAAAACTGTAATACATTTTTCTTGTTTATCAAATATATTTGTGGAGTAATGAAGCTGATAAACATGTTTTTGAAATGTCACCGTTGTAATGGACTTAGCAAAAATATTTGTGTTTATTTTGACAACAAATACAATTGTCTGTAAATGAAAAGAATTATATTGTTTGTGTCTGGTATGAATTTCTGGTGTACTGTAGTATGCTCTGTAGTGGGGTATTCCTGGTGCTCTTGCTGGCTAGCTCAGTCTTGTGACCGTTTTAAGGATTTCTAGTAACATGGAAACATCTAAAATTGGACTTTGGTATTTGGCAGTTGGAATAAATGAGTGTGCTGTGCATGTGCGAGACTATTAATTTACTGTAGATATACTGCTGTCTTCTTCCTGATTGCATGACATGGCTTCAGGAAACTATCAGGATCCTTACATTCACGCTGGTATTCAAGGCCATTCTGTCTTTCCATCCCCCAAAGGAAATATCAAACCAGAGTTTAGCCTAGAGATGTTTTAAATGTTACATTACAGACTTGTAAGATTCTATTCCGTCTTATTTTTGTTTTGATTTCAGAGGTATCTGCATCCCATTTGTGATTATTCATAGTATTATAAGGATTAACTACATTGGTTGTATTTTGATTTAAAAATAGAGAAATGATTGTCAGGAAATTCTGTTTTAAATTTCCCCTATATTTAATAGATTATCAAATATTTTAATACATAATAAAATGACAGCTACCTAAATTCCCATCCCCCCATATTAACTTGTTTTCACTTTAACATGTTCGATAATTAATTATGGTTGAATCTGATTGGGGTTTACTTAATATTAAAAGTGCTGTTCTTGATTATAGCCAAGAATTAAAATTCATTTGCAAGTACTTAACTGGTCTGATTGAACTGTCAGTTTAAGGCAGGATTTGGAAACACATCTGTGGAAGTCAGCTCCCAACTGTACAACGCTAACATGCCTTTGTAACTTTTGAATATGAATTTATCACTCTTTGCTTGAGCTAGTTATGAACAATACTGTTGTGCATTGCTTTTCTCAACTTCTGAATTGCAATAAATTTTGTGTAAGGTTTAAGTGTTCTGCATAATTGATGGACAAAATTAAGTATCCTTCATGAAAGGCCAGATAACATAGGTTGATGTATAAAGAAGCTGATGTAAATAAGTAGCTATGTGACCAGAGGGCACTTGAAAGAATAGTATATTAGGGACCCGGTTTAAAGTTACACGTTGGTGATATGAATGGTCTGGGGTCGGATCCCTTGTAAGTGAGGAAGAGATACCCTTGTAAACTTATGTATATGAAAGTGATTATGTAACATTAGCATATTTTTTTTTTTATATATAAAGAAGCATGAACCTCAGACAAAATTTCATATTTGCCTGGTCTTGTAGGTTTTGATTGTGAAAGACTAAACATCTGTTTTTCATCATTGATCTCTCACTGCATCCTGCAGGGCCTGTCATCTCAGCATTGACAGGATCAGATGAAAAATACAATCGATGTGTTGACATTTTTTTGAGAATCACTCAGGTAAGATTACTTGTTATACAGAACTACAGTGAAATTCATGGCTGCTGCTAATGTTTCACCAGTTGGAGCCTTTGCATTCTCAATCATTAATTAAATTAGATACTGAGGTTCTCTGCATGTTCCCTTGTTTCTATTTTAAAAGCACTTTTTGTGCCTTGCTCAGTGCCATTTAACTCTCTTGTAATTTCCCACATAAAGAGCTTCACACATTTGTACTATTTTCCCCCACTTCATAGAGTGGCACCTGTTTGCTTGAATCAAGAACCATAGTGCACACCTCCAAAGCTCTTGGAAGATTTATATGTACATGTATTTTATTTTATTTTCAAGTAGTGACTTTAGTTCTTTTTAGATTCTTCATTGGTAATATGGGGAAGAAAATTCTCTGTAGAGAACCAGGTAATCAGAGGCAGCAGCAATTTATTATCTTCCTAGTGTGTTCTAAACACTCATTTTCAAACTGTACATGAAAAATTACAAATATTTAACTGAATATACAACTGTGGAGTCTTCCTTTTTATAACATAAATTATTGGAAATATTTTTATGAAGTCATATACTGGAAAAGTAGGAAATGGAAAGTGTCCATTCAGTTGGCTTCGTTGAGTATCCAATGTGCTTATAGAATTAAAACTATATCAGAGTGTATTCTCAGAGTTGGGCAGTGAAATGGCATGGCTATGAGGTAAGAGGGAGGAAAGATCAGTTGGGCCATATGATGAGTTGGAGCTTGGTCTAGCTGAGGTTTACATTTTATCCGTATCTGTAGTCTGGCGTTAGGAAATGACAGAGTGTAAGTAGGATAGTGTATAATAGTAGCAACAGCAGCAATTCAGGTGCTGCAGCAGGCACCATTTCGGCAGCAGTATTGAGCTGGAGTTATAGAATATTTATGTTTTATTGTAATCTGGCAGCCTACCAACAGTTTTCCTGAGGAATTAAAAAAAAAAAAAAAAGGAAATAGGTGGCTTTTTAGCGGTTTATTAACCTGGATTTGAAGAAAACTTCTATGGAACAAGAGAGGCTCTTCCAGCATTCTGTCTGTGCTGATTTTCAAAGATCTGCAATGAAACGCTGCTACTGGATGCCTTAAAGTTTTATAAAAATGAATCGTTGCAGTGAGAAGTGTTAGACATAGAACATGTATGGGATTTGTTTTCTGTCTTGCATGTGTGTGCACACTTCATTCTTTGTATGTCTTCTACTTACTGTATTAGATGAACACTTGGCAACTCTGTCAATCTAAAGTAAAATATGGATTACCAAAGAACTCCTTATAATTATATCACTTCCCAACTTCTGAGTCTTTTACTGTGCAGTGCAGCACACCTAAGTCTGCCAGTTTTTGTTGAGATTACTTTTCCTCAAGCAGCATTTAATTTCTAGTGTAGTGAAATGCTCAAAAAAGGAAGTGTTAACTTTACAAAGGTTTTTTTTTTTTCAGGGTTATAAATTTTTGTGTGTTTTGTGTAGGTTGGTAATGCCAAGTGCTCATCTAGTATTTGCACTGCTTTTAACAATAATAAAATATGTATTTTATAATTTTATAAGCTGTCTAGTTCTGAATGGATCTACATCTATGACTAGCTGTTCTAGTAAGTGCCAACATGATATGTTAAATGAATAAATTCTTTTTTTCTGATGAATTGATCCCAAACAACCAGAAAAAAGATGGGATAATTTTGTGT